>NW_024097257.1:0-158148 GCF_016545835.1 Crotalus tigris | reverse complement strand
TCAACTTACTACTAAACTTGACCGGTTGCATCCGGACAGACTGCCTTCATCTACCTCACATCCTAGGGCAACTAGACAACTACTTGTGGGTGCCCCGGTTTGGGCTCGCAATTACGGGCCTGGTCATACCTGGGTCCCCGCTTCTATTTCCAGGGTCACAGGTACTCTCTCCTACGAGGTTGCCCTGGACAACGGTCGTGTCCTGCGTCGGCACATCGACCAACTCCGCCCTAGGCGGGACTTTTCAGATGAGACTCCTGGTTCTTTTCCAGGGGGGGAGGGGGACCCTTTGGAGCAAAGGGAAGGGCACGAGCTGCTGCCCATCTCCACTGATGGAGCCACAAACGGCCCATCCCAGTGTTCCGCGAGAGCTCCGAACAAGAATTCTATGAGCCTACCTAACTACCAGGCATCCACGCCTACTCCAGCCAGGGAGTCACCCCGGGGGCATACTCACTTTCCACACACATCACACAGCACTCCAGTCACGGAGGATACCCGGGTGCATCCCAACAAATCATTCCCCGCAAGAGAGCTGGCACACAATTCCCAAGGTTGGCCTGACCTTACCCCAAATCCTACAGGGGGTCAAACATACAGAGAGGTGGTCGAGGAACCAAGTCCCGACTACAACACCTCTAGCCCAAATCAGGGAGTAACTGAGTTTTGGGAAAGTACAGAAACCCACACAAGCCCGGACACAGAACGGGGTTCAGGGAATGGACAGCCTCCTGACAGGTCTTGGATGGACCTAGGAGGTTCAACAGAGACGCCCAGCAGTGGCTATCACTTCAAGGGGCCCGAGCGTCTACAGCTAGGCAGGTCAACCAGGTCACAAAGTGACAGAAGCCCTGGCCTGATGAGCCCGGTGGGCGAGCAAGCAGGCCAGGCAGTGGGGCACAGTCCTTGGAAGGCACCAAGGCAAAATAAGGAGAACAGGCTTACATCTCCCTCCAGTCAGGGAACTCATGCTAGTAACCCAGAGCTGAGAAGGTCACAGAGAGCAAAGAAGTCTCCTAAATACTTAGAGGATTACATAACATTGCTGGCTAAACAAAAGCCAGGTAACGATAGGAGCACTGAGAAGCAGAACACTGCATAAAATAAATGATTATATGTTGGTAGTAGTTTTAGCCCGGGGGAAAGGGGTGTTATGTCCCGAGCCTTGCAAACGGCTCGGGCATTTGCAGGCAGTCCTGGGCAGGTGCAAAGCTGCCCGGGACCAGACAGGCTGTCGCCAGCGCCGTGCGCATGCGCGGGTGCTGGCGCGGGAAAAGTATCGCATTTACCCGGGAAATGTCTATATAAGAAGCTGGGAGGTTTTGGGAGCTGCAGAAGCCATCTACTTGTAAGCTGAACGCAGAATAAAGAAAACTGAGAACTTCAACTGCTTCTCGTGTCTGCTTTCCGCCAAGGACTCAACAAATATTTTCCTGTATCAGATGCAGTTTTTTTAAAATCAATCCAAAGAAAAGGTAACCACCTCTTTACATTTAGCCCTCACCCCTTCCTTGAATGTTATTTCTATACAATCAAATGTTTGTAATATCCCCTGCTGTCAAGAGAAATAGACTTTAAGAAACATGTACAAGTAGTCCTCAACTTACAACCGCAATTGAGCCCAAAATTTCTGTTAAGTGTCACATTTGTTAAATGAGTTTTGCCCAATTTTATGATCTTTCCTGCCATAGTTCTTAAGTGACTCACTGCAGTTGATAAATTTGTAACCTGGTTGTTAAATGAATGTGGCTTCCCCATTGACTTTGCTAGTCAGGTCGCAAAAGGTGATCCCATGACCTTGGGGCACATCGATGGTTGTGTGAAACCAGTTGCCAAACATCAGAATTTTGATCACATGATCATGGGGAGGCTGCCAAGGTCCTAACAGTCGTTAAGTCCCTTTATTTCAGTACTGTTGTAATTCTGGATGGTCACTAAATGAACTGTTGTAAGTGGAGGACTGCTTGTATTCCTCTTCCCCTTGCCTCAGAGACATCATTCCATTACCTCGAGAGGGCTTAAGATTCTGCCTCATCTACACAAATAAGGACTTTAGGCAGGCATCATCAGGAAGTATTCTTTTGGGTATGCAACTTTATTAACATACAGTTGATAAAACTTTATAGCAGGGGTGTCAAACTCAATTTCATTGAGGGCCGCATCAGCATTGCAGTTGCCCTTGGGGGGCCGGGTGGGTGTGACCAGGGTGGTGCGGCCTACTGGGTAGGTGTGGATGGAGTGGGTGTGGCCTACTGGGTGGGCATGGCCAGCTCTACATCGTTCGCGTCAAGGGTGCCTGTAGGGGCCTGGGCAGGAGTGGGACAGATCTGAGGGTCTCTGGCAGAAGAGGGTGGGACCGGGGCGAGCGCCAAGGAATGGTCCATTTCTTCATTCCTCACAAAGGGTGACACTTCCCCAGCATGCACCCAGGGGGTGGGGCTGATGCAGCAGGGGCTGGTTCCTTGCTGTTTCCAGACGGCCTTGTGGAGCTAAGACTGAGTGTGTTTCAGCATAGAGGGCCACCACAAAATTGTACATTGGCTCCCGGCCGGCCTGGGCCAGGGCCAAGGCAGCGGGGGCCGTTCCCTCACTGTTTCCAGGATGGCTTCACGGGCCGCATGAAACCACTTCGTGGGCCGCATTTGGCCCCCGGGCCTTGTGTTTGACATGTCTGCTTTATAGGATTGAGAACGAATTCCAGTCTGAACTGAGGCCGCTACCCATATTCTTGGAGGAACACAAAAATTACTGGATCCAGCCCCTGTACAAGGGAAGGAACGTTTTGTTCAAAGTTATCAAATGATTTTCATGCCAGCCTTACTAACGTCTCATGTTATGCCAGCCTCAGTCTAGACCAGACACGAAACACACCCACATGAACTAACTGCACTTTACTGTAAGATTACATTAACAAAATCTTGCAAGTCTGAAAATGCTTTTCTCTCTCTTCTTCTCCCCCCCCCAATCCCATTTCCAGAGCAAACCTATTGCCTATTGCCTCACCTAAGCTGCCTTTTATCTGACCGTGGTTGTGTCTCTTCATCCTGTCTCCCAAAGTCATTCCCTCCTTATACAGTAGGAGGTAGATAATTTTTTTTCCAGAGATTACACTTAATTGTTTTGATTAACAAGGCCAGAGAACATTTTAACTAGAAACATCTGGTTGGTGAGACCAAGTTCAAGTTTTTTTTTCTTAATGGGAGAAAGCAGAATATACATAAAAATTGTGTTAAAGAGTTTTCTATAGGATTGCTCCTCCTAATATCAGCAAAGATCACCATTCTACAACCACGACAAAGGAGGCTACAAAATGGGCCTGGATGGTCAGTTTGGCCTACAGCAGTGGTTCTCAACCTGTGGTCTGTGGATCCCAGGGGTTCCGCCATCACAGGGGCTCCACAAAGGCTTGAAAAAATGTTATCTAAATCCTGAGTTAAATCTTGGGGGTCCGTGGCCACAAAGGGTATTTAAAGGGGGTCCGTGGTAAAGAAAAGGTTGAGAACCAATGGCCTCTCTAGGATGTCCATTCCTACAAGAATCAATCCCGGTTGATTGTCACATGCAACCTGAATGTAAACATTTTCATCTGAACTGCAACAACTTCCTTCTCATTACAGGACACAATTTGGTATACAGATAGTCCTCAACGTACAACCACAATTGAGCCCAAACTTTCCACTGCTAAGCAAGGGAATTGTTAAGTGAGTCATGCCCCATTTTATGACCTTTTCGCCATGGTTGTTAACCGAATTACTACTGTGTTAAGTGAATCAGGCAGTTGTTAAGTAAATCTGGCTTCCTCATTGACCTTGCGTGTCATAAATTCTTAGGAAGGTTATAAATGTCAATTCCAAGACCCTGAGACACTGCAACCATTGTACATACAGGCCAGTTGCCACGCACCTGAACTTAGATTATGTGACTGTGAGGCTGCTACAACAATCGTTAAGTGTGAAAATGCCATTGTATTTTTGAATGGCCATTAATCAAATGGTTGTAAATTCAGGATTATCCATATTCTGAAAGACAGAGTTTCATGTTATCTTAAAAATTAAGCAAGACTTTTTAATTAATCTGGTATTCTATATCAGGAAATGTTTAATATTTTTATATGTCTTTATTAATACTTTAAATATTTTTTTAAGTTGAGTTTGTGTTTATCGTAATCTGAATGCACATCATTTAACTTAATCTGATATCAATATGAAAAGCTTCTTTTAATACCCAGAAGAGCCATTTGTATTCCTGCTTTACACAGCACAGAAAACAGGAATTGTATGACATATTAAAAACAGTAATGATTTATTTTTTTTTAATTTTTAAAACAGTGACGTAAAAAGATACCATGTGAATTATCAATCAGTACTTAAAACTATATGTTTGGGTTCGTCTACTGAGACCATCATTCCAGTTTATGAATATACTTTATTATAATAAGCTGTCATTACATTTAGGAATTGGCTCGTCGTTCTCTGTTGAATGGCATTTTCTGTTCTTCTTGCCAATGTCTATAAGGAGAACCGGGAAAAAATTTTTTCCTTCAAAGAATATAAATCAATCTGCAATTATTCCTTGAAAACTGAAATTACTTTATTTAATTATAATATCATTAGTATTGTCTTCTTAGTGATATCAAGCACATTAGTAACAACACACAATCCAAAATTAATGCTATAGAATGACAACATTAGGGGATATACGCCCCAATCCAAGATTCCATGTACTTTTGGTTACACAGATGTATTATTTGTGGCCAAGAATGTTCCTGTTACTTTAATTCATGGATTTTCTTCAGTATTTAAATTTCTCTTTTTTAAATAAAATATCCCCAAACATAGGCAAGTTATGCCCCAAATAGCTCTGGAGTTAAATGTTTTAGTGATTAGTGCAGATTGCTGGTTGAGGATAATGTCAAGATGGTATAAAGCTCCTGTCAGTTAAGGAACGTACTGTTTCTGATAACTTGTTATTACTTTGTGACAAGAACTACAACATGATTAATTTCCTTGCAATAAAGTTCATTCTTACCTAATTAGTTTTGTATTTTAAACTGCATCATTTTGTCTTTAAAAGCTGGAACTCAGGTGTGTCAATTCCTCAAACTTTACTTCAGAACTTCAAAAAAAGGAACAACATTGCTAAATGACTCTAAGACAGACATGATATCACATTATTTATACTATCATAATTTAATGTATATAAATTTGTTTTTTAATATAAAACATTTTTTAAAATGCAATGGTACTTCATTTTAGAGACAAAATTTAAAAGACGCCTTTTATTGTTAATGATGTAACATTTGTGCTCAGGTTAAAGGGCATTATTAAACTGAGCATAATTTATTAATACATACATACACACATTTTATAAAATTACTGGTATGAAAACAACCTCAATAATAGATATAAGTCATGATTAAAGGACTTTTCATCTTCCATATTTATTTGCTTTGTGATCAATAGCAACTACAGACTGCCTGTAGCTCATCTAACTGAAAATGAATAACCTTGAAAAAGAGATAACAATAACAAACCACACTATTACCTCCAATTCAAATGTTTAGTCTTAATTTTCAGGGCAAACCTATTAGAATTATTAAAAACCAACCCAGCCTATGTATGACAGCAGAATGTTGCAAAGTTTGATTACACACTAAGTGCTCCCACACAATTTCTTGTTGTTTCAATAATCCTAGTATTAATGATTTAACATTTTAGAGGTAGAATTCAAGTCAACGCTGACAGTGAGTCCAAACATGGAAACATCGCATTATTGTTCTGCTTTTAAAGTAACTGATTAATCCTTGAAGCCCACATTTCTAAGAAGAAAGAAAATGGAATGATTATATTGAAAACATGCCCATTAAGAATGAATAATTTTAGAATATTGTGTTTTTTTAGAATGTACAGTAGTGGCCAAAATTGTGGAAATCTTTTGGGAAAAGTGTACAGTAGAAATGCCACCTTTGGTTAAGTTTCCACCAATTTTTTTTTTCTAATTTCTTTATAACTGTAGCCTTGTTCACTTAATAATACTATTTTACATCGCTTTCTGGGCAACCAGTCAACTCTTTGCACCATTACTTTAATTTTATTACGTTTTACAAGCTCGCTAAATGAAAGAACACAAAAATACCCAACCAACTTGATACTGATGACATAACACACTGACAAACGTCCTCCTCTCAGCTTCAATACATGACATCAATAACTGAATCCTACTGTGATCTGATTGGCTCATTGCCAAAACAAGGTGACACCTGATTGGCTCTCTAAACATTCACGCTCATTGGCTACAATCAGATGAAAGAAAGCTACCCGAGATCAACCTAAGCAAGTTGTGCTTCCTTTTTCTGGTTATTTGGCTATAACTTTTCATAGACTACAGTACAGATAATTGAACAAACGTTATTGCATTACATTCTTGATTAAATTATTTTTCCATTGATATATAATTGTATGGTACTACTCCCCCCCCAAAAATGGTGTTATTAGCCATCGAACCTCAAAAATACACTTTTCCCAAAAAGTTTCCACAATTTTGGCCACCACTGTATACTTTGTGCCTCAAGTTAGATCATATCATAACTAGACCTATCTTCAAAATCCAATACTCACATAATTTTAATTACACAAAGCACCCAACAATAGGTATTACTTATCTACCTGCCCTCATCTCTCCCACATTAAAGAAGGTAAAGATAACACTCAGAGCTAACTTTCTAAAAGTACTTTGTCTCTGGGAGAAATCCAAAATACAGATCCAATCTCATGTTTTAATTTTGAAATATTATGCCAATTAATCGTATGCCCCAAAAGTAAACAAACACCTAGCGGCTTAATTACTTACTTTTCTGTCCGTTCTGTTGTTACTGAAAATGCTCTCTCTGGAGAATGCGATGGAGATCTCAAAGTTGAGCTAAGTGGCGATGAGGTAGGTAAAGAAGTGGTAGAAAACCCGAGTCGTCGCATCTCTTGGATGGCACGTTCCCTATTAAGTAGAAAATTACAACTGAACTCTGGTTGCCCTTCCAAATATTTTCTCACACGGAAAACAAGAATGGCCACCCTTTTCCCACACAGCAAACTGGAATCCTTTAAAAAAATATTCTCTTCTTTACTAGCTGCGAGAAAGTGTTTTGTTTTTCTTAACGTTCAATCAGAATTTGCTTTCCAGGAACTTTAGATAATACAGGTAGTCCTTGACTTAAAACCATTCTTTCAACCACCAGGAGAGGTTACAATAGCCCTGAAAAACGTGACCGTTGACCCATTTTTCTCACTTGTGACCGCTGCAGCACCCCCATGGTCTTGTGATCAAAATTTGGATGGTTCACATTTGTAACGGTTGCTGTGTCCGGGGGGTGTGTGTCTCGTGATGACCTTTTGCGACCTTCTGGCAAGCAAAGTCAATGGGGAAGTTAGATTCACTTAACAACCGCGCTACTAACTTAACAACTGCAGTGATTCACTTAACGACTGTGTCAAGAAAGGTCGTAAAATGAGACAAAATTCACTTAACCACTGTCTTTGCTTAGCAGTGGAAATTTTGGATTTAATTGTGGTCGTACGTTTTAGGCGGTACAAAAATTAGTTGAAGAGAGCTTAGTAAGGATAGGTCTGACTTCAAAAGTGATTTTTTTTTTTTTCCTGGCTAGGACAATAGGATTGGTATAAAGGTGTTGTAAGCTGAAAACTGGTTAAACTTTAGGTTTCCTATATTCATTGCTGGGCTGTAGCGTGTGCATAGTCTTGTGCATAAATGCTACCTCTGTCTTTCTCCTTCCTAGTGACCCTGAAAAATATCAAATGAAAGGAGGAGGAAACAACAAAGAAGGGATCCTCAGCAGATAGCAGTAAAAGTGCCCTCCTACCAGCCCGTTAATCAGCTACTTGTTGGTTTCCTGATGCTGTTTGCACTGGCAAACTATCTGCTTAGTGGGAGGAAGCCTTGTTCAATCTAAGCAATGTATGATTGACCCCAGCTTTGTTCCCACTTTAAGAGGTTTTTTTTTTTTGAAAAAAAGTATCAATTTCCACCGATGCTTAACTGAAAGGACTTGTGGTACTTACTGATAGACATTTTGAAAATGTATTTTACTGCAGTTAGTTTATTTTAAATAGTAATATTCAATATAATGGATTTTGAACATGCCCCTTGTTTGCTTTGTAAGTTGTAAATCATAATCGTATGGAAAGAAGGGTAAGAAATAGATTGTATAACTAAGAAACCATACCGAAAATTAATTATTAAACCAGTTTTAGCATTTTCGGTGCAACACTATAAAGCCTGCTTTTATAGTTTCCTCCTTAAATGGGATTCAGAATAGTTGCCTTTTTAATAAAGCTAATTCACATACCGTTCAAATTGCTCTGTTGTCAGCTGTCTTTTCACAATATCATAATCAGTCTGCAGCTGTGCAAGTTTATTTCGCAGTATAGAAACTTCTCTGCTGAGACTTGTTCTAAAAATATTGCAAAACAAAGAGAAAAATATCTACTACACATTCACAGATGTCATTGTACAAGAACTTTTAAAATAGCTGCAAACAAATAAACGGAGACCTAGAAATTAAGAAAAAATACCCACACTTGTGCATACACATGCAAAAAGGTCTTAAAGAAACCTCCAATTTATCACAAAACAGTCTACTTAAAATATGTATATTTGGAAATGCATTCGCCTGAAACTTAAAGCAATGCATGCATTTGACACATTGCTGACAGAATTTCTTCTGTATTGCAAGTGGCTATAATGAACAATATACCTTATTTTCCGGCATATAAGGCAACCCGGCGTATAAGACGACCCCCGACTTCAGCGCTGAGTTTCATGCCTAGAAAGACGTCTTATACGCCGGAAACTACCATTATTTCTAGCGTATAAGACGACTCGGTGTATAAGACGACCCCTGACTTCGGCGCCAATTTCAACGCTTTCAAAAGTCGTCTTATATGCTGGAAAGTACGGTACTTGCATATGAATAGGCAATACTACATGCATTTGTAGTGACGATCGTAATAAAAACAGTGTTTTTTGAACCTGGCAACTTTACGTTTTATGGGCCTCAACTCCCAGAATTCCCAAGTCCTCCTGACTAAGGAATTCTGGGAGTTCAAGTCCACACATCTTCAAGCTGCTAAGTTTCAAAAGCACTGATCTAAATTGTTTTTCACCGCTGAAGAACACAGATTGCACATGTTGCTTTTAGCATATTCTGCTTTATATCTTATACTTTGCATAGCAAAGTGTACCGTGCAAGGTAAGAAAATAACCGTACTTTCGTGAAAGAAATTAAAGATGAGTAATTTCTAGGAGCATTGCTCCTAGAAGCACGAAGCCGAAAACACCAGCCTAAAGATGATGAATGCTCCTAGAAGCACGAAGCCGAAAACACCAGCCTGAAGATGACGAATGCTCCTAGAAGCACGAAGCCGAAAACACCATCCTGAAGATGATGAATGCTCCTAGAAGCACGAAGCTGAAAACACCATCCTGAAGATGACGAATGGGACTTTGTCGAAACGTCGCCAAGACACTTCCAATTTGACGCGGGAGAAAACCCGAATAACCAAAGACCTACATACAAACACCTGCGAAAACCTCAGAAAACACACACACACACACACACACACACATATATATTCAAAAATGGAGACACTAAATTACAAACAGCTGAAAGAAAATATTATGAAACTGGTCATTTTATACTTTTCAACATACAATTTACTTTCTGAGAGAGTTAATTTGTCTTTGAGCAATTGTATCTCTGAATCCTTTTCATGGGTTATTAAATGATTCTGAAAATCGTTGTCTCTGCTGGTAGCCAAGAGTGTTTCCAAGTTTTGTATTGTAAGCCGCTCACTTGACAATTGCTTTTTTAATAGCTCTGCTTCTGCCTTTGCATCTTCATATTCAGACACAATCTAGAACATAAAAAAGAATTTCTTTAGTAAAAAACCTCACAGTAAGTAAACCCATAGTTCCTGTCCACCTCTCCATTAAACCCTTCTTTACTCCACATCCTTCTCATCTCTCCCAGGGAGGCTTTTCAAGCCACAGTCACTGCAAGACGAATTTTTAATCTTAGAATATATATCTATTTTACTGTCAACATTTTACCTTAAATAAAAAAAATGATTTATATCCTGTAAGAATAACATTTTTCTCTTTTACCCTCTCAAACTCCATAGATTTGGATGTTAATTGGCGTGAGACTAGATCTTTGCTAGATTCCAGTTTGACACATAGATCTCTAACGGCAGATACATCCTGATTTATTGAAGATTTTTCTTCTTTTTCACGTCTGAGCATTTCTTCCAGCTTGGCCATATTTTTTGCCATTGAAGAGATTTGAGATTCGTAAGTTTGATGTGCAATGATGTGCTGCATGAAAGACAAAAGTAACTCTTTTTAGAAGCCTGGATGAGGTGCTCCTATTACATTTTCCTCTTTGCACTGAGTTATTGGGAAACAAACAAAATAATATATCAACTTGAAGTATTTTTCTGTTTCAAAATACATTTACAACCATTTGCAAGACTTAACAAGTACTGGGCAAGAGCAGGCATAAATCTAAAATTAGTTATCCCCCTGAGAACATACAGATGATTAATGCCATCTGCTCCTTGTACAAATTTTCAATTAATCTCCAGGTATTTGATTAAGAAAAGCACATTAAAATGGTCTGGGTAGCTATAATTTTATAATTACCTCTTGGATTTCTTTTTCCAGTAATTCTACTCTTTCTTTAAGGTGTCTTCGTTCAGTATCAACTGAAAGGAGCTCTAATCGTACTGAGCTGTTTTGTCCCTCAGCTTGATGGGCCTTTACTTCCCAATCTTCGGCTTGGCTATGAAGCATCTGGAACTTCTCCAATAATTCTTTATTTTCTCTTTCCTAATATTAAGAGAAAATGCATTCACTGAGCAATAAGTCACTGAAATGTCTCAGCTACTATTTGGCCTCTCTTCTGTTTAGAAATTGTCAACAACTTGTTCCACTGAAGAAACCTGAATATATGTTATTTTCCATATGAGCCAACCCAGTACTTCAAGATTAAATTATCATACTGTTGCAGTTAAGACTTTAAAAGATTTGAGGCAGATGTTACAGTAATTGATCATTACACATAAGAATGTAATACCTTAATTTGCCACACTGATTTTACAATAAATAATTTGGTTTTTTTGTTGTCTAGCTCAGGGGTAGGTAACCTTGGCTCTTTTATGACTCGTGGACTTCAACTCCCAGAATTCCTGAGCCAGCATGGCTGGCTCAGGAATTCTGAGAGTTGAAGTCCACGAGTCATAAAAGAGCCAAGGTTGCCTACCCCTGGTCCAGCTAGATGTATGTATAAAAAAGCAGCCTGGCAACCAAATGTGAGTTAGTCCGCTCTATTTGTCCCCCTGTGGTTGAAAGCTGGACCTTAAAAAAGCAAGACAGGAAGAAAATTGACTCATCTAAGCTGTGGTACTGGAGAAGGCTCCTGCATATTCCTTGGAGAGCAAAGGTGACTAACAAGCAAGTACTGGAGTACATAATGCTGGACATGTCACTGGGAGGCAAAATCACAAAACAGTGTTTCACTTATTTTGGCCCTGTCATTGGGGGAATTCACTGAGAAAGCAATTAAGTTTGAAAGGAAACAAAGAACATGGTGGCTGGACACCATCAAAGCTGACACCAGCCAGAGCACAGAACCGCTCAAAGAAATGCAAGATCGGAAGCTGTGGAGAAATTTGGCCATAGAATCACCAAGAGTCAGACACAACTGAATGGATAACACCATCATCATCTGTATGTATATACACTAGTTACATACTGGAATTTTTAAATACAACAAACCTAGACATCTATATATGCCTAGATATACCTACTTATATGTGTATATTAATGGCTCGATCACAATTGTGCCTCTGTGACAAAGTCCCAGCTTGTTTTAAATCCGATGATAATTCTTAATAATACCCTTCCTAATTTTCATAGAAATGGTGGAAGCTTGTGGCATGTGGCTTAAATATTATAAGGCTAAGAAAGGACATTCCCTCAATGTTACTCTTTTCTCGTAAAAGAATAGATTGAAGAATTTTTCCTTGCGTGCTTAATTTTTGAATTTTGAAGAATTTTTCCTTGAGTAAAATGTATCGTTTTTCCTTGCGTAAAATGTATGAATTTTGAAGAATTTTTCCTTGCGTAAAATGTATCTTATTTAAATTTTATAAAATTTAGCTTATTTATAAAATTTAAATAAGATACATTTTATTTTTGAATTTATACAATAGTTGAAGGCTAGAAGCTGGGAGGCCATGAATTCTAGTCCTGCCTTGGACACGAAGCGGTGGGTGAGTTTGGACCAGTCACTCTAAATCACGTGAAGTATTAATACCACTTTACAATGCCTTGGTAAGGCCACACTTGGAATACTGCATCCAGTTTTGGTCACCACGATGTAAAAAAGATGTTGAGACTCTAGAAAGAGTACAGAGAAGAGAAACAAAGATGATTAGGAGACTGGAGGCTAAAACATATAAGGAACAGTTGGTGGAACTGGATATGTCTAGTTTAGTGAAGAGAAGGACGAGGGGAATCATGATAGCAGTGTTCCAATATCTCAGGGGCTGTCACAAAGAGGGAGTCAAGCTATTCTCCAAAGCGCCTGAGGGCAGGACAAGAAGCAACAGATGGAAACTAACCAAGGAGAGAAGTAACCTAGAACTAAGGAGAAACTTCCTGACAGTTAGAACAATTAACCAGTGGAACAACCTGCCTCCAGAAGCGGTGAATGCTTCAACACTGGAAGTTTTTAAGAAAAAACTGGACAGCCATTTGTCCGAAATGGTATAGGGTTACCTGCCTGAGCAGGGGGTTGGACTTGATGGCCTCCAAGGTCCCTTCCAACTTTTATTATTATTATTATTATTATGGATCATCGCACAATCAGCCAGATGTTCAGACTGGATTTGGCATTTTGTCTACCTATTGAGTCCTTACCCAGGATCTGGGATAGGCAGATGTGGATGTTTGATGGTATTACAGATATCGTTGCAGGATGGAAGCAGTTCCTAGTAAGGCCGCCTTTTGCAATTGACTAATAGCAAATTTGTCAATGCCAATGGTGTTCAAGTGGTATTATTATTATTATTATTATTATTATTATCTCCTCTCGGCCATAGGAAGAAAGCAACGGTAAACCACTTCCAAATATGTCGCCAAGGAAACTGTATGGACTTTTCCATGTGGTGGCTTGAGTTGTGTAGTGACCAATAGTGACTTGAAAGCCCCAAACCAAAATTGATTTATTAAAAAGATAATCTTCTTATATAAATAAAAATGTAAATGTTCTTTTGTTCAAAATCTTAAATCTACGAAAGTTCTTCACCGATTGCTTTGAAATTTTGATACAATGTTGCATTCGAATATGTGCGTGTTTTTATATACCTATATTATATAGATGTCACACCTGTGACAGGTAAAAACATGATTTTTTGAAAACATGTAAAAACATGCTTTTTTGGAAAAACAGCGCCATCTGTTGAACGTAATCTGTATATCTGCACACACAATGGAACAACAAAAAATATTGTATACTCACAAGCATTGTGAAATTAAACATATTACAAATGTGAGCTTTCTCTTTTCTTTCTTGAGCCACAGCAACGCGTGGCTGGGTACAGCTAGTATTTTAATAATATTTCTCACCTTTAAGGATATTAAACTTTCAAATCTGGACACTTCAGTAATGTAATTATGAACTCTAACTTTCAGTTCTTCTTTTTCACGTAACGTTACTTCCAATTCAGTCGAGATCACCTGTTTAAATTACATACTGTTAGACATATTATTCACAAAGTAAATAAGCCACACGCTGGCCAAGCAGTACACTTAAATATGATCTATTCCATATCAAAATTGAACCAACAGAGAGGCAGCTCATAACAGCATTTCTCTTGGTTATTAATTATGCAAATTAAAAGAACAAAAAAAAATCAGCATTCAGTCTTGTGACTTCCAATCTATGGGTAAGTAATTTTCCTTATGGAAAATTTGGGACAATGCCTATTTTGGCATTGATACTTGGCATTGGCAGTGCTCATATTGGTATTAATACTATAACTTTAAAAAAGTTAACTGATACCTAATTAAACATTTTAAGTGATATAATTATTCAACGTTTATACCAGTCAACATTAAACTAGAACAGTTACCACACTAGAAAAAAACACATAAATTGAATATACATTCAAGCAGGCCGTTACAGAACTTTTTCTGGAAAAATTGTGAAATATATAGCCATGAGGGATTTATCTTTATCAGTAAATACAGAGAAGAATAACTATGAGTCTCTGATGTTTTAACCATGATAGGAGAAAACATTGTCATTCAGAATAACAGTTGAAAGCATTGAAAAAAAAAATAACTGGGAAGGAGAACAGTCTGAGATAGTCTAGCTATCACAGTTAGCTAAACTAGAAATACATGTTCAAGTTGGAATGCTAGAAAAAGAGTGGTCAGAAGTGAAAGGCAAGGAAGGAAAAGAATTCACTACAGCAGGGGTCCCCAACCCTGCCCACTTTATGACTTGTGGATTCCAACTCCCAGAATTCCTCAGCCAGCCATGTGTACGATATGAATTACTTTGTACCTGGTTTTCTCTAGTCATTGTGGCTAGATCATCCTGTAATCTTCTGTTTTCCTTCAAAGCCATTTCTTTTATTCTGGCAGTTTCCCCAAGCTCTGAGTGTATTCCATCAAACTGGCGGTGGAGACTGGCAAGTTCACGGTCTTTCCCATTTAAGGTATCCTTTAATTGGCTAATAAATGAGGGATTTAGAAAATCTTAAAACATAATTTATCTTTTTTGCAATACTGTAAGTACACTATGGTCACCATTTAAAAATTATAGCAATTAATTAAAACATGCTTTTGTACTGAATAGTCCCAAAGATATTTTACGTGTTACCAAGTACAGAGCTATTTTTGTAACTGAACATGTATCCGTCATGTTTCTGTAGAACAGGGGTAGTCAACCTTGTCTCTTTTATGACTCGTGGACTTCAACTCCCAGAATTCCTGAGCCAGCTTAGCTGGCTCAGGAATTCTGGGAGTTGAAGTCCACGAGTCATAAAAGAGCCAAGGTTGACTACCCCTGCTGTGGAACAACTAAATCACCAAGCATTTGGGAAATTATACCTGAATTTTTTGCACTATGGCACAAATGGCAGCATTGGTGGAAGACAGATATGATGCTAAGTTTTAATTAGCTTTAATCTAGTTTGTAGAATAAGCTAAATCTGGTTCATAGCCAAGAAAACCATAGCATACTTCCCTATTAAAATTAGCTATTGTTGTTTCTAGCTACTCTACTCTTGACTGTGAAGCACTTTCTAAACTGCAGAGTAGCAAAGTATATTCCTTGCAGCCAAACAGTAGTATAAGGGGCAAGTAGCAAGAGAAATTTTGAGACTTTTTTTGACAAGAGGAAAATTAACATTCTCAAATATGCCTCCCATGCCTTGCATTCTTTTTAAAACTTTTAAGGAAAAAGTCCTTTCTGCTATATATGTTCTTTCAGTAAACAAATTTTCCTTATTAATTAAAATTTTATTAGGAAACAACCAGCAAATCAGATGTTAAAATACTGCAAATGCTGAAGAGATAAAGTGAGATGAATTGTAGCAAAAAAAAAAGCCCCACCGCTTAACACAGTGGTTCTCAACCTGTGGGTCGGGACCCCATTTGGGATCGAACGACCATTTCACGGGGGTCGCCAAACAACGCAGTCTGCCATTTTTCCCCCTTTTCCTTAGCTGTGCTACTCCCTTTTATTCTATTGGCTTTTGAAAGCCAATAGAATAGACTCTCTTGAATAGAGTCTAATTCTATTGGCTTTCAAAAGCCAATAGGAATTGTCCAGGCTGTCTCTGCCCTGCTGAGCCCGCCAAAAGTCCCAGTCTGCAAACGGTGCTGCACCAGGTGAGTAGTCCTCGACTTACGGCCGGTTGAATAGTCTTCGATTACAACCAGTTGGGGGTCACGGCATTAAAAAGATTGAGAACCACTGGCTTAACAGGATAGTTTTAGCTGACTAGGCTTTTAACTAAAACTAGCAAACACATTTGGTGAGGTTTACTACAGCTTGCTAGGATCAGATGTGTATTTAATGTCTTTTTTTTTTAATGGAAAGTAAAGGAATTTACTTTTTCTTCAAGGCTGCTTTGTATTCACATCTTTGTAGTCAGAGGATAGATAGAACAACGAAATACATTGTTGAGTAAAGGAAGATACAAAATTTAGACATATTAATAATTCATTTAACCCAAATTAAAATAACAAACCAGCCATTCCAGGTTTTCTACCTCAAACTAATGAACATAATTTGTAAGTAACTTGGTTTCATAAATAAACCAGAGTTATAATAAATAACGGCTCACCATTATGGGATAAAGCAATTACAGAGCACATTGTACATAAATGTAAGTCTGTATATAACTTACTGAGCTTATTGTATATAAAAATAAACAGAGGGCTGGGGCACAGTACTCTTTGTTCTTCCCCTCATCATCATCATCATCATCATTATCATCACCACCACCATCATTTTATCCACTGCAGGATGAACGCCTCTTCCACATGTTTCCAACCAATACGATCCCAAGCTTTCTTTTGCCAATTGGGCAAGCCATACTTGGCTGAGGTCGTCAATCCATCTTGTTCTAGGTCTTTTTCGTGGACGCTTTTTATCAAGTGGGATCCATTCTATGACTGCCTTGGTTCACCTGCCATCAGTTCTTCTTTCTATATGACCATTTCCATTCTTTTACTCTCTTGATGGCATCGTATGCTTTCGTTTGTTCTCTAATCTATGTGCGAGTCTTTCTATCTTGTCTTGTGATGCTGAGCGTGTATCTTTTTAGATTCTTTGCGCCACTCTTAGCTTTTGTATCAACTGTGTGGTTAGTGTCCATGTTTCACTGGCATATGCTAGAGCAGGTAGCACACACTGATCGAAAACTTTTCAAGCATAGGAGGAAATTATGCTTAGTTTGCCGAATGCCTGCCAACCACATTTAACACACCGTTCAATTTCTTTTATTGTATCATCTTCCACTGAGATCCATTGGCCAAGATATATGTAGTTGTCGACTACATCTAGTTCTTCTCCAGATATATATCTCTCTATATATATATCTCTATATTTGTTTTCTGTTATCTCTCTATATATCTCTATCTCTATCTCTCTCTCTCTCTCTCTCTCTCTCTCTCTCTATCTATCTATCTATGTAGGTCTTTGGTTATTTGGGTTTTCTCCCGTGTAAAATTGGATTTTACGCGGAAGAAAACCCGAATAACCAAAGACCTACATACAAACACCCGCGAAAACCTCAGAAAAGAAAAGAAAGAAGATTTCTTTCTCCCATATTTGGGCTGACAGGGTGTTCATTCAAGGTATATATATATATATATATTTGTTTTCTGAGGTTTTCGCGGGTATTTGTATATAGGTCTTTGGTTGTTCGGGTTTTCTCCCGCATAAAATTGGAAGTGTCT
The DNA here is from genome assembly GCF_016545835.1 of Crotalus tigris. Taxonomy (NCBI): domain Eukaryota; kingdom Metazoa; phylum Chordata; class Lepidosauria; order Squamata; family Viperidae; genus Crotalus; species Crotalus tigris. Next base: position 140,598 of record NW_024097257.1, on the reverse strand, counting down.
TGGCAACGTTTCGACGAAGTCACATTCGTCATCTTCAGGCTGGTGTTTTTAGCTTCTTGCTTTGAGCAGCAATGTGTGGTTTTAGCTGTTTCTTCCTTTTAACTGCCAGTGAGGGTATGAAATGATTGGATGGGAGCTTGGCTGTGTTCTGATTGGGTGGAGGTGTGTTCTGAATGGTTAGGGGCTTGGCTGTGCTCTGATTGGCTGGGGGAGTGTTCTGTTTGGTTGTGCTCAGGTTAGTCTGAGTTGCAGAGGGGTTTAAGATTTTGGGGTTAGGGAGTCGTTTGTCAATAAGGGCAGGTTTCCAAATGGCTGGTAGGCGGGAGGTATCATCTCGCTTGTTCATGCTGTGTGGGCGTTTTTCTATCTCGATGGCTTCTCTGATTATTCTGTTATTAAAATGTTCACTTTTGGCAATGGTTCTGGTATTTTTAAAGTCAATTTCATGTCCTGTGGCTTTAAGGTGTTGGACCAGGGAAGATGTTGGTTCCTCTTTTTTGACTGAGTTCTTATGTTCTTCAATGCGTGCACTTATTCTTCTGTTGGTTTGTCCGATGTATGTGGTGGGACAAGTGGTGCATGGGATTTCGTATACTCCTTGATTTTCTAATTCAATTTTATCTTTGGGGTTTCTAAGGATGGTGGATATTTTTCTGTTTGTGCAGAATGCTGTTTTGATGTTGTGTTTATGGAGGATCTTACTGATTCTGTCTGTGGTGCCTTTTATGTATGGGAGGAGGGCTTTGCCGTTTTCTTGTTCTTTGTCTTGGATTTTAGTGGGGGTTTCTTTTTGGATTAGGTTTGTAATCTTATTTCTATGGAATCCATTGGATGTTAGTACATTGGTGAGAGTGTGTAGTTCGGGTTTTAGGTGTTGTTCGTCAGCTAAGCGTTTTGTTCTGGAGATGAGTGTCTTGGCTACAGAGTTGATCTGTGCTGGGTGGTGGTGTGAGAGAGCGTGCAGATAGCGGTTTGTGTGTGTTTTCTTCTGGTAGATGGTGTGTCCTAGGGAGCCATTGGATTTCTTGTAGACTAAGACATCCAGGAAGGGAAGTTGGTTGTTAGCTTCTGTTTCCATGGTGAACTGTATTTTGGGGTGTAGGCTGCAGAACACTCCCCCAGACAATCAGAGCACAGCCAAGCCCCTAACCATTCAGAACACACCTCCACCCAATCAGAACACAGCCAAGCTCCCATCCAATCAGTTCATACCCTCACTGGCAGTTAAAAGGAAGAAACAGCTAAAACCACACATTGCTGCTCAAAGCAAGAAGCTAAAAACACCAGCCTGAAGATGACGAATGTGACTTCGTCGAAACGTTGCCAAGACACTTCCAATTTTACGCGGGAGAAAACCCGAACAACCAAAGACCTATATACAAATACCCGCGAAAACCTCAGAAAACAAATATCGAACCTCTACGGGGAGGAAATCCACCATCTGACCAGGACCTATGAAAAACTTGAAGTCCAAAGAGCTTCCATTTTATGTGACCTCGCATTCCTACGTAACTGCCGAGATCAAAATCTAATCCCCACATGTTTCCAACTGAAATTCCACTCCAACTCTGCAGCCACCAAACGGATCCTGAAAAGAACAGAATTGGCCCTAATCAGAAATGAACTTCACACAAAAAGATTCCTCCTAGACCGAATTAACAAAGATCTCCTCACACTCCACCTCAAACTCAGCAACAAGATCCACCCCGCACTTTGGGACAAATCCAAACAACTCGCCGTCTGGAGAGCCGAAACACAGACCACCCTCAAGACAGATACACACACCAACAAACTCCGAAGACTACAAGAACGCCAGAAACAAACCCCTCCTCCCTCACAGCCACACATGAAACAAACAGTGCATAACATCTCAGATAGGATCCTCACCAAAGCCGAAACCAATGTCCTTTCCAAAGGATTCAACTTTGCAGTCGCTCCCAAACACATCCCCACTGAAACCATTATATGTGGAGTTGAAACCAGCCTGACCAAAATCAACCCCGATGACGCTAACAAAATCAGACTCAAAATCACCAACATCCTCTGCACCAGCAAGCCACCCAAAAGCAACTTACCCAAAGAGGAACAGACAGCACTACGTAACCTGAAAGAAGACACCAGCATAATAATCCTACCAGCAGACAAGGGCAACGCCACGGTGGTTATGAACACATCTGACTACCAAACCAAATTAACCAACCTACTCCAAGACTCCACATACAAACCCCTAAATACAGATCCCACCACCTACCTGGAAAAAACCACCAGAACCAAGATAAAAGCCTCCCCCATTAGCGAAGAGATCCAGCAAAGAATCATTCCCAGAGAGAAATCATCCAGATGCCCTAAACTCTATGGTCTCCCCAAGATACACAAAGAAGGAACCCCACTCAGACCTATAGTCAGCTCCATAGGCTCACCTCTACAAAACCTAGCCAAATTTCTCGCCAAACAACTACAGCCCTATGCAGAATCCATCACCTCACACGTAAAAAATTCATTCCAGTTTATAGAGATCATAAAGAAACAAAGCTTACAGCCCAGCGACCTACTAGTGAGCTTCGATGTCATATCCCTCTTCACCCAAGTGCCTATCAAAGAAGCCTTGACAGCTATTCAAAACAAATATAACCCCCCCAAACACATCTTAGATCTGACCAACCACTGCCTATCCAACACATACTTCATCTATAATGGACAAAAATACAAACAAACAGAAGGAGCACCCATGGGATCACCCCTCTCACCTGTCATTGCCAACCTCTACATGGAACACTTTGAAACCCAAGCTCTAGAAAAATCGGATCACAAACCCAAACTCTGGCTCAGATACGTAGACGACACCTTCATAATCTGGCCACATGGGAAAGAAAAACTGGACAACTTCCTCACACACCTCAACAGCCTACACCCCAAAATACAGTTCACCATGGAAACAGAAGCTAACAACCAACTTCCCTTCCTGGATGTCTTAGTCTACAAGAAATCCAATGGCTCCCTAGGACACACCATCTACCAGAAGAAAACACACACAAACCGCTATCTGCACGCTCTCTCACACCACCACCCAGCACAGATCAACTCTGTAGCCAAGACACTCATCTCCAGAACAAAACGCTTAGCTGACGAACAACACCTAAAACCCGAACTACACACTCTCACCAATGTACTAACATCCAATGGATTCCATAGAAATAAGATTACAAACCTAATCCAAAAAGAAACCCCCACTAAAATCCAAGACAAAGAACAAGAAAACGGCAAAGCCCTCCTCCCATACATAAAAGGCACCACAGACAGAATCAGTAAGATCCTCCATAAACACAACATCAAAACAGCATTCTGCACAAACAGAAAAATATCCACCATCCTTAGAAACCCCAAAGATAAAATTGAATTAGAAAATCAAGGAGTATACGAAATCCCATGCACCACTTGTCCCACCACATACATCGGACAAACCAACAGAAGAATAAGTGCACGCATTGAAGAACATAAGAACTCAGTCAAAAAAGAGGAACCAACATCTTCCCTGGTCCAACACCTTAAAGCCACAGGACATGAAATTGACTTTAAAAATACCAGAACCATTGCCAAAAGTGAACATTTTAATAACAGAATAATCAGAGAAGCCATCGAGATAGAAAAACGCCCACACAGCATGAACAAGCGAGATGATACCTCCCGCCTACCAGCCATTTGGAAACCTGCCCTTATTGACAAACGACTCCCTAACCCCAAAATCTTAAACCCCTCTGCAACTCAGACTAACCTGAGCACAACCAAACAGAACACTCCCCCAGCCAATCAGAGCACAGCCAAGCCCCTAACCATTCAGAACACACCTCCACCCAATCAGAACACAGCCAAGCTCCCATCCAATCAGTTCATACCCTCACTGGCAGTTAAAAGGAAGAAACAGCTAAAACCACACATTGCTGCTCAAAGCAAGAAGCTAAAAACACCAGCCTGAAGATGACGAATGTGACTTCGTCGAAACGTTGCCAAGACACTTCCAATTTTACGCGGGAGAAAACCCGAACAACCAAAGACCTATATATATATATATATATATATATATATATATATATATATATATATATATATATATATATGTAGGTCTTTGGTTGTTCGGGTTTTCTCCCGCGTAAAATTGGAAGTGTCTTGGCGACGTTTCGACGAAGTCCCATTCGTCATCTTCAGGCTGGTGTTTTCAGCTTCGTGCTTCGAGCAGCAATGTGTGGTCTTAGCTGTTTCTTCCTTTTAACTGCCAGTGGGGGTATGAACTGATTGGGTGGGAGCTTGGCTGTGTTCTGATTGGGTGGAGGTGTGTTCTGATTGGTTAGGGGCGTGGCTGTGCTCTGATTGGCTGGGGGGTTGGCTGTGCTCTGATTGGCTGGGGGGTTGGCTGTGCTCTGATTGGCTGGGGGAGTGTTCTGTTTGGTTGTGCTCAGGTTAGTCTGAGTTGCAGGGGGTTTAAGATTTTGGGCTGCCTTGCTATTTTTTGGCTTCGCGTTTGTGGTCGTGCCTCATTTTCATGGAGGGTGTCAGTTTGCTTCATGTATGGATTGGAGGGCTTTAAAGTGGCTAATGATGCAGCTCTGGTCTGGCTTCTGGTTTGTGGTCGTGCCTCATCATCGGTGTGGCTTTGGGTTTGCTTTTTGCGTGGATGTGTGGTGGTGACATCCTGTGTGGTTTTTGTGAGTGTGGGTCTGGTATCATTTTTTGTATTAGGGAGTCGTTTGTCAATAAGGGCGGGTTTCCAAATGGCTGGTAGGCGGGAGGTATCATCTCGCTTGTTCATGCTGTGTGGGCGTTTTTCTATCTCGATGGCTTCTCTGATTATTCTGTTATTAAAATGTTCACTTTTGGCAATGGTTCTGGTATTTTTAAAGTCAATTTCATGTCCTGTGGCTTTAAGGTGTTGGACCAGGGAAGATGTTGGTTCCTCTTTTTTGACTGAGTTTTTATGTTCTTCAATGCGTGCACTTATTCTTCTGTTGGTTTGTCCGATGTATGTGGTGGGACAAGTGGTGCATGGGATTTCGTATACTCCTTGATTTTCTAATTCAATTTTATCTTTGGGGTTTCTAAGGATGGTGGATATTTTTCTGTTTGTGCAGAATGCTGTTTTGATGTTGTGTTTATGGAGGATCTTACTGATTCTGTCTGTGGTGCCTTTTATGTATGGGAGGAGGGCTTTGCCATTTTCTTGTTCTTCGTCTTGGATTTTAGTGGGGGTTTTCTTTTTGGATTAGGTTTTTAATCTTATTTCTTTGGAATCCATTGGATGTTAGTACATTGGTGAGAGTGTGTAGTTTGGTTTTTAGGTGTTGTTCGTCAGCTAAGCGTTTTGTTCTGGAGATGAGTGTCTTGGCTACAGAGTTGATCTGTGCTGGGTGGTGGTGTGAGAGAGCGTGCAGATAGCGGTTTGTGTGTGTTTTCTTCTGGTAGATGGTGTGTCCTAGGGAGCCATTGGATTTCTTGTAGACTAAGACATCCAGGAAGGGAAGTTGGTTGTTAGCTTCTGTTTCCATGGTGAACTGTATTTTGGGGTGTAGGCTGTTGAGGTGTGTGAGGAAGTTGTCCAGTTTTTCTTTCCCATGTGGCCAGATTATGAAGGTGTCGTCTACGTATCTGAGCCAGAGTTTGGGTTTGTGATCCGATTTTTCTAGAGCTTGGGTTTCAAAGTGTTCCATGTAGAGGTTGGCAATGACAGGTGAGAGGGGTGATCCCATGGGTGCTCCTTCTGTTTGTTTGTATTTTTGTCCATTATAGATGAAGTATGTGTTGGATAGGCAGTGGTTGGTCAGATCTAAGATGTGTTTGGGGGGGTTATATTTGTTTTGGATAGCTGTCAAGGCTTCTTTGATAGGCACTTGGGTGAAGAGGGATATGACATCGAAGCTCACGAGTAGGTCGCTGGGCTGTAAGTTTTGTTTCTTTATGATCTCTATAAACTGGAATGAGTTTTTTACGTGTGAGGTGATGGATTCTGCATAGGGCTGTAGTTGTTTGGCGAGAAATTTGGCTAGGTTTTGTAGAGGTGAGCCTATGGAGCTGACTATAGGTCTGAGTGGGGTTCCTTCCTTGTGTATCTTGGGGAGACCATAGAGTTTGGGGCATCTGGATGATTTCTCTCTGGGAATGATTCTTTGCTGGATCTCTTCGCTAATGGGGGAGGCTTTTATTTTGGATCTGGTGGTTTTTTCCAGGTAGGTGGTGGGATCTGTATTTAGGGGTTTGTATGTGGAGTCTTGGAGTAGGTTGGTTAATTTGGTTTGGTTCCAATTTTACGCGGGAGAAAACCCGAACAACCAAAGACCTACATACAAACACCCGCGAAAACCTCAGAAAACATATATATATATATATATATATATATATATATATATATATATATATATATATTCTTTAGTGAATTTATTAAACATAATCTGGCTCTTTTTCAGGTTTATTTTTAAGCCAAATGGTTCTCCTGCTTCGTGCAGCTCTTGTATATGTCTTTGTAGCTCTTCTGGGTCTTGTGAGAAGAGAACAACATCATCTGCAAATCTTAAGTGATTTAAATAGGCGCCACTGATTTTTATTCCACCTTTTGCCCAGTCTAGTTTGCGAAATACTTCTCCAAGGCAGGCAGAAGTGACTGTTGGAAGTTACCATAGAATGGTACGAGTGAAGATAGACTATCGAAAAGAACGTATGAAAATGATAAAGACATCCAAAAAACAAAAATAAAGAGTGATAAGCTGTTAGAGGAGAACAGGAATTTTGAGATTAATAGGTCAAATCACTTTGCTCTATTGCAAGATTTGGAAGAAATGAACATTATGGACCAAAATGAACAAATAGTCAAAAACATTCTTAAATCTGCTACATCGATAACCCTGCCGGAAAAACACTTGGTACAGCCAAAAATCTTGACAAAACTATTGATTTAATGAAAAAATGAAGACAAGGAAGAATACCAGAAGTTTCACTAATAAACTGGAATATGTAGAACTTTGCAAAACCATAAGAATATGTATCCAAGACGATTACATGGAAAATGCTGAAGTGATTCTTATACACAAGAAAGGGGACCAAGATGATTTAAAGAATTATTGCCCAATAAGCCTTATTTCAGTCATCTACAAGTTTTTCACCAAGATAATAGCAAAAAGAATATTGAGAATATTAAATGATGCACAGCCAAAGGAGCAAACAGGGTTCAGAAGTGGCTACAACACAATGGATCACATCCAGGTTGTTCGGCAAGTCATTGAAAGGCACAATGAGAAAATATTAACCAGTAAGAATAGCAGAGGGTTAGACTAGATGAGCAGGGGGTTGGACTAGATGACCTCCAAGGTCCCTTCCAACTTTACTACTACTACTACTACTATTATTATTATTATTATTAATACTAATAATAATACTTAAAATTTTGTGGGAGAAACAAATTTAAATAAGGACTGTAACAGGATCTATGATGAGGCAACCAGAATGATTAGATAGAAAAAAAATATTATATTAATGTGATTATTATTTTTAGGAATATTGGGAAAAATTATGTATTTCATTGTTATCTATCAAAATAATAAGAATTGTATTAATTCAATGTTTGCAAAAGAGGACATTTTGGGGAAAAGACGAAATCAACTAAAAGCATTATGCGGATTATGGACTATAAAAATTGTTAGTGATTCTTTTACAAATGTAAACCCAGACAACACACTGTTTACCAATTATTAGGTGATCTAGGTTTTAAAAAAAATCAATAAAATATATTACCCCAAAATAAGGCACAATGAGTACGCCATGCCTGTGTGCATGGCTTTCATTTACTACAAAAAGGCATTTAACTCAATATTCCAGAAAGCGATCATGAATACATTGCTCAGTCAAGGCGTAGACACTGCTCACATAAACTTACTGCAATGAATAAACAATGGCGACAATTTGCCTCAATGATCTTAAACAAATCCCACTTATTATTATTAAAACTTATTTCCCGCCTACCTTGCCATGGGGCTACTCTAGGCGGCTCACAGCCACAAAAAGAAAGAAAGAAAAAGGAAGTTTAAGCAAAGTGAAAGTGAAATAGAACCAATAAAATAACCAAGGAAAAAGAAAGCAAAGAAAAAGAAAACAAAGAAAATACATCAAGGATGAGTTTTTAAAAAAAGACAGGCTAGTGAAGAGCAGAGAGCGGGCAGGGGAGGCTTCTCTGCTATCAATCCAGCAGCCACCTTCAGAGTTGATCTCCTCCATTGGATCACCAAGACATCTTGCAAAGCCAGGTCCTTGGGATCTTATGGAGGTTGGTGACAGATCTTATCCCGGAGGGCAGGATATTGAAAAGGGCAGGTGCTGTGGCAGATAAGGCTATTCTTCCTGGATCCCGAGAGTCAGAGTTCTTTGACCGACAGGATCTGCATTGGGCCCTCCCTGAAAGCCCGAGTAGAACAGGCTAGACCAGTGGTTCTCAACCTGTGGGTCGGGACCCCATTTGGGGTCGAATGACCATTTCACGGGGGTCACCAAACCATGCTGTCCGCCATTTTTTTCCCTTTTCCCTAGCTTTCCTACTCCCTCTTATTGGTGGCCACACCCACTTGGGGGTCACCACAACATGGGGAACTGTATTATGGGGTCACGGCATTAGAAAGGTTGAGAATCACTGGGCTAGACTTAGCAGGACAATCTGGTTCATCAGGTAGCCTGGACCTATGCCATTAAGGCAGCGGTTCTCAACCTGTGGGTCGCGACCCCATTTGGGGTCGAACGACCATTTCACGGGGGTCGCCAAACAACGCGATCTGCCATTTTTTCCGCCATTTTTTTCCTCAGCCGGCGCATGGGGCGGCACCGCACATGGGGGCGGCGTCGCGCATGCCCGCCGCGTGCTTATGACCGGGGTCGCCGGTATAAAAAGGTTGAGAACCACTGCATTAAGGGCTTTAAAAGTCATAACCAACATCTTGAACTACACTTGAAAGCAGACTGGTAGCCAGTGTAGTTCATGGAGCAGCAGTGTAATATGAGCCATCCTAAAAACTTCAAAGACAGCACTCACTGTTGCACTTTGCACCAAAGGAAGCTTCAAGAGTAGCTCCACGTAGAGCACATTGCAGGAGTCCAGAAGAGAGATGAGTAGAGCTTGAGTAACTGAGCACAGAGTGTCAAGATCCAGGAAGGGTTACAGCTGTTGCACAAACCAGAGCTGTGCAAAAACTCTCCTAATCTTGCCTGCTACCTGCTCTTCGAGTAGGAGGCACGAGTTCAGGAGAACCTCCAAGTTGCAACCTGGGTCTGAATGGAACAATGCAACCCTGTCCAGAACCAGAGATGACAAAAACCCTGGATCCCAAAACTCCCTATACCAAAAGCCACTCAGTCTTGCCAGGGTTCAGTGGAAGTCCATTGTCACCCATCCAGGAACCCCAGAGCCTCCAGGCATCGCGGGAGGACATAGACCGCATAACTTGGCTCATCGTGTATAGAATGTAGAGTTGAGTATCATTGGCGTATTGATGATATCTCAACCCATGGGGATGGATGATCTCACTCAGCAACTTCACGTGGGTGTTAAATAGGAAAGGAGAGTACCAAACTTTGCTGGATGCCACAAGTGAGCAGTTGGGGGTTGGATCTCTCATTCCCTATCAACGCCAATTGGGAGCCATCGGGAGGGAGGGGGAGAGAAAGAAATTGAACCGGTTTAAAACTCTGCCATCCCAACCCCAACTCACAAAGCTGGCCCAAAAGGATATCGTGGTTAATGCTACTGAAGGCCTCTGAGAGGTCAAGAAGAGCAAGAATGATTGTACTACCTTCATCTTGCTCTCGCCAGAGATCGTCCGTAAGTGCGACCAAGGCTGTCTCTATCCCAAGACCAGGCCTGAATCCAGATTGAAAGGGATCCAAGAAATCCATTTCATCTAGAACTCTCTGGAGCTGCCAAGCAACTGCTTTTACTACCACTTTCCCTAAAAAGGGAAGTTGGGTAACTGGACAAAAATTGTCCAGGCAGGTGGAATCAAGTGATGGTTTCTTAAGGATTTGACAAAACAGAGTCTTCTTAAAAGGTCCTGGGAAAATCCCCTCTCACAGTGAGGAATTTATCACTGCATGAACCCACTTGCTGGTCACCGTCCTGGAGGCTTTCACTAGACAGAACAGACAAGGATCTTAAAGACAGGTTGTTGCACTGACAATGCGGAGTATCCTTTCCACTCCCTTAGGGGCAACAGGGTCAAACTGATCCCAAATTACTAGGCAATTATTAGTAATTACTAGTTTATCATTGGCTTACACTTCTACCTTGTTTCGACAGAGTAGATCAAAATTTCAGTTTGGGATATCACAGTGAACCATCTCTATCTGTTTCATTTCTTTTTCCTATTTGTACAGAGAGACAGTAATTGATATGCTGCTCTATCTTACTATGCTCCTTTGTGGGTAGAGAGCATCAAATATTATTAATATAAAAACTCATATCCCAAGCTATGAATAATGCCTCTTTCGAGTCTATACAATAAATAATTTGAATTAAAATTTTCAGAAATACAATTAGATACTAAAAAAGAGGTTATTAGCAATATAGTAGAATTAGAAAGACAGAAGGTCAGAAGACCTAGAAAACAACTTTACAGTGAAATGTTATATCTTCAGTGAGATTAAAGTGAATGGTTATAAAAGTGGTTTGAATAAAAAAAGCATAGTTATTTTAGAAGGTAACAAGCCATTTAACAAAAGCTATAATATACAGTAAAGTATTCTGCACATCCATCATCTTATGCTAAATAAGCATTCCATTTAATAGCTTCCCTGATATATAACACAATTATCTAAAATAAAATTAGCTAAACTACAAAATTCCAGTTTTTTTCTTTCTTCTATTTTACCTCATGAAGTATGCATGGCACAGTTAGTTTTAGAATCTCATTAAAATTACCCCTGACCATTTTAAAATGAGTTTCAGAATAACCAAGTTATAATTTTATTACTTACTCTAAAGACAATTCCAACTGAGCAACTGTTTTTTGTAAGTTGAGGATAGTCTTTTCCTGTTTAAAGACAGAGAGTTATGCATGTTATGTATTTTCTTTTCCTGTAATTTTAAATCTAACATAGGATTAGATTTAATTTGACAAACAATCCTTTCTCTATCCTAACCAAATATTTCTTTCAAAACTCCTGCAACAAGCACACAACACTAATATGCATGACATTATATAGACATATCAATACAACTTTAACACACATTTATAGTTCTGCGCCAACCACTTATAAGCAATTTTATTCATGATTTTACTGGCAACTTAAGTGGCAAAGTTGTTAATAGTAATACTACTAAACATTTACTAGATATAATTTTGTTCTTTTAATCTTTCAAATATTTTTTTTGCTTGTTTAATTTTTAATTTTCACTAATTTTCTAGAAAATTATCCAAATTATGTCTTTACACTTTTTGAGTGTATAGAAGCACATAGTAATAATAACCATAATTAAATGATCCAGGCAAAATGAATAAAGTTCAGAGTAAAATATGAAAATATTTGGCAAATAGCTGGGAAGAATGGAAGAGAAAAAAAGGGTAGCTACTAGAATGACCTTTTAATATTATTTTTAATATAAATGTAAAATGTAAAAGTCCTCTACATATGCATATGTATCTTTTTGCTTTTGATTTTACTTAATAAAGAGGTGTATTTTTAAAAAAACACAAAAAAACCCAATAGTTTTTTACATTGCATATTTTTCAACAAGAATCTTTTAGAAATGACTTCACTGCATTTATGCTGTTAGAGATGCAATGAAATTAATGCTTTATTTTGACTTTTGGACAAAAAAAAGGACTTGTAATCAAAAAGCTTATTTTTCAGCTGTGAAAAGACAAACTATTTAGTGGTTTACAAAATTGATTAACATACAGTATGCTTAAAAGTTTGTGAACCATTTTCAAAGTCCTTAGAAGTCTCCTTTGTTCAAGTCATGACATTTATCTTATGAAGATCAAACTTTGATAGTGAATACCCCCAATTCTGTTCTTTAAATAAGGCAGGACCTCTCATAGGCACCTCATTATCATTCCATAGATTAAAGCAGGCAGCCTTAATTTCCTATGAAATTAGGAAATATTAACTTCAAATGAACTGATAGTCCTAGAGCAGTGGTTCTCAACCTGTGGGTCGGGACCCCATTTGGGGTCAAATGACCATTTCACGGGGGTCGCCAAACCATGCTGTCCGCCATTTTTTTTCCCTTTTCCCTAGCTGTCCTACTTCCTCTTATTGGTGGCCACACCCACTTGGGGGTCACCACAACATGGGGAACTGTATTATGGGGTCACGGCATTAGAAAGGTTGAGAATCACTGTCCTAGAGGTTTTTAGGCTTTTGAAATAAAATGAAAAAGTCTGGTTGGAGAACACCCTTGTCTGGGGAACCTTTTTGGTAACTCCTTGTTAAATACTATTTGTTATATGCTGCCTCTCATTACCTTCAAGCTAGTAAGCAAGGCATAATATGAACTGGGTAAAACTATTATGTATTCAGAATCTGGGAGGAGTTGATGACTCTTGGCTAACTTTTTTATCTTTTGGGTCCATATTTTCCCATGAATTCTCAAGGTATGGAGGTTTCTCTGCTGCTCAGAACGTCTACGCAGAGCTTAAATATCCTATATAACAGAGTTCCCCATCCTTTCCTGCTCGGGGGGGGGAGGGCGGGCAGAAGGGATGGTTTCACATGTGTTCATGCTGCTTTCACAAATGCAGCTGTATACAGAACTCATGTGCATGTGTGCTCGCCCACCATTTCTGTAGCTCAGTTCCGAATGGGCTGTGGCCTGGGGCCCCCTCCTATATAAGGCATCTGTGTGGTGGTTTCTGTGGGTGTGGAGGGGGGGGAGAACACCTTTGCTCCATGGGAAGACTGGAATAGAAGATTTCCACTAGCCTTACATAAAGACTGTCCTTTTGTTGAGAGCTGGGAACAGCCATTTATCATCAAAGTGGATGATTGTTGAACTTTGCTTAATATTCATCAATCTTATAGCGACATCTGGTGATTCCAGCACCAAAGCTAAGATCAGATGCCATCTACTAACCAGAACCTTATCTCTCCATCAACCATCTAATGATATAAGGTTACAAAAGGAACTTATGTTGTGCATGCTCCTTTATCAGGCAGATACAATTAAGTTCTTAAGAGTCCCACATAACACCTTGGGGCTAGTTTTCCCAGATTGGATGGTTTTCTTATTCCTCTCTTTCCATAAACCTTCTTAATATTATAAAAACAAAGTTGCTAGAAGAAAGAGAAAGAAATTAACAGAATGGAAAAAGGGTTATAGGAAAACAAAAACAAAAAAAAACATCTTGCCCTTTATTCAATAAGAATTAAGATAAAATGGTTCTGATATTCCATTTCCTATTTTGTATAAATACCTTGTTAGCTAAATTGTCTTCTAGATATGCAATTTTTTCAGTTTTTTCATCTATACTTTCCTGAAGGCTATCTTTTTCCTTATCCAAGGCATTAACAGTACTTCTGAGCAGAATGACAGTCTCACTTTGCGATGAGCTCTTAGTATTGAGTGTATCTGAAAACAGCAAAAAAACAAAAAGTTTAGTTGGTTCACTTGCTTTGACCACGTAAAACCCTAACCCCTGTAAGCACACCAGTACTGATGTATTTGTTCTGGGTTCCTGTGTTCTGGATTATGAGGCTGATAAATTCTCTTGTTGCTACATTCAACAAATGATTGGGGAAGAATAGTCAGTCATCCCAATTTAACTGAAAAGTATGTTAAAGCTTTGCTTTTTACAAAACTTCTGCTGTTTGCTAATTTCAAACCAGATATGTGACCTGGAAAGTTAAAATCCTGGTGAAGTTTGGAAATATCTGTCAGAGAATGGCTGCCATTTTGACTTTTAGGGTTTTTTTCCACCCTAAGTACTATTTGCTTTTTTAAAATGTATGAAGATGTCAGCTCTATGATGACTCTGGGCAGTGTAAAATAAAAACACCAAGAAAATATAGTTTGATTTTTATAATCTACATAGAGATTATAAAAACATCAAGAAAACGTAAATTATAAAACTAGGACGGCCCGAAATCTAGAAAAGCAATAAACAAACAAGAACCGTTATATTTCAGATAAATGTAGCTTGTAATCTACACTGCATAATTATTAATGGCATCCTCTCTCTTTCATTAAGTATACTTTGAGGTACTGAAACAAATGGGATTTTTTTTTTTTGCTTTTTCCTTAATTAAGCTTTAGAATCTGTAATACACATAATCAGAATTTTTAAAAATCCTAATGGAATTATAGCAGAGGGCAGAGCAAAACAATGTACTCAATGCAGATTATACTATACTATTATATTATACTCATACATGAGTATGGTATTCTATCCAATTAATCTATGAATTGGAGCAAACTAGACTTGATGCCCTCAGTTGTATTCTAGCTTTTGTTTAAGATAAGAATTCCCAGAAATTTTATCCCACCCTCTTATTCAAAGATAAAAGATAGAAGTGTCTATAATTCCTTTTGAGTATTTCTGATGTCAGCATTTGAATATTTTTTCTGATAAAGAGGCAAAAATGACATTCAAGGAATATGTTCACATTTTTGTAGTTGTTTATACAAAGGCTTTTTATACTTAATTTTGAATCACTTTTCATTAATATTGTTGCATGTATACATTTACTATTAACTAATTTGAATAATACAAACTTTACAAAATACATGAAGAAGAAAGTCCAGCAACTAGAATAAATTCAGCCTGAATGCTAAATTCAGCCTCAAGTTTGAACCAAAAAATTACTTGTCTTATTTATATTGTTTACTCCTGTTAAAACCTGACTGTGAATGATTTTGTGCAGAACTGAACTAGATTTGTACTTTTTTTTCTTAATAATACAGTACAACTTCATTCACCTATTTTGTTCTCTAATATCTCAATTTCCTCTTGAGCTGATTGAAGTTCATTTTCTTTAAAAGACAGTTGGTGCTGTATCTCATCTAGGGATTTCTGAATCTGTTCATTTAATAGTCTGTAAAATCAAGACAGTTATGTTAAATATAATATTGGCCACAGGATATGATTCCATTTATACTGTACAGTATCTTCAGTGGGTGTTATAATTTATAAAGAAATAGTGAGCTAAATTGAATAAAAGAGCAATCAATGCTGTACCTTTTTTTCTAGACTTCCCAGAATGAAAAATCATGTTTTCCAAAATCGTCCTTTTAATTTTCGTAGGAATGAATATCACCACACATAATTACATAATTGAAACTGAATGACATTACCAATTAGGTAACATCATCAGTGTGAACAAGTATGGAATTTGCTGTCTATTTATATTCACTAGCTTGCCCTGCCACTTAATATTAATCCCTGCGTATCTGGGCATATAAACCTTAAATTTCGTCTTATCACCATCTAGGAACTCACACACAAGAAATATTTGTGTTATTAATCACTGGATCAATATTAATTTCTAGAACATGTAAATTAATATAAACTTTTTCTAAACAAATTCAGCATATGTTTTTCTTACTGTTCAATCAGATTAGCCATATTATTACTTCCAGTTTGATTATCAGGCAAATGCAAAGTGGAGACCTCTTTTTTAGGGGCATATCACTGAAGCCACAGCATCAAATGAATTTCAAATGCACATTTAATCGTTATAAAATACATAGCTGAGCTTACTTTAGTGAACTCAATTCTGCCTTATACTGTGAAGAATCTTCAGATGTGTTTAAGAGCTGATGTGTCTTAATGCTTAGTTCATCTTCCAAAGAGCTTATTTTGTCTTTTAACAATGACACTGTAGATATTTGATCAAGTCGTTCTGTTTCCAACTGCAGAGCAAAAGAAATTCCAAACCTGCGTGACACTTTTAAACTGAATGTATTTTAGAGACTGCAATTTAAAGCAGTCCTTCACAGTATGCTCCACTAAAATGATAGTAAGGATCAATGGCAGTGAAATCCACAATAAAGTAAATTGCCTTGTAGTAACAGGAATTATTTATATATTTATATATATATATGGCCCTTATGATTTCTTTTCAAATAATCATGAAATAGTGACTACATAAAAAAATTATGGCTCCAAATCCAATCAGAATATTTGGGCTAAATACTTACTCTTTTAAGAGTGCTTTCCAATCTTGATACTTCCTGTTCCAATTTTAATTTATCTAAAGTATATTCCTCCTGCTGGATCTAGCAAAACAAAGTAAGAAAGATCAGTAATGAGCCCTTTCATTAATAATGTTAAAATATCCCCAATTATCCTAACTGCATTTTGGAATAAAATTTCTTAAACTTGACAATGAAATGACTTAATGGTACATGACTGTCAAAAGGAAAATGGCATCTATTTTGTTTTCCTTTAGAACAGTGGTTCTCAACCTGTGGGTCGGGACCCCATTTGGGGTGGAACAACCATTTCACGGGGGTCGCCAAA
This sequence comes from Crotalus tigris, assembly GCF_016545835.1. Classification (NCBI taxonomy): domain Eukaryota; kingdom Metazoa; phylum Chordata; class Lepidosauria; order Squamata; family Viperidae; genus Crotalus; species Crotalus tigris. The sequence goes on along the minus strand of NW_024097257.1, from coordinate 124,117 downwards.
CAAGGCTGTCCGCCATTTTTTCCTCTTTTTCTTTGGCCACGCCCCTGGCGCCCCATGATTTATAAGTGGTTGGGGGTCACCACAACATGGAGAACTGTATTATGGGGTCACGGCATTAGAAAGGTTGAGAACCACTGCTTTAGAACCACAAATATAGTTGAAAGTACATGTAAATAAGGAGCAAAACAAAAAAGTGGAATAACTTATTAATTCAAAGTGAGCTTGTATTTTTTTTTCTTGCTTCACTGCATAACCTCTGCATAACACCTTGAACTTTATATAAGCAATTTACTACAGTAGCAGTCCCCAATCTTTTCTGGCTCTGCAGACTGATAGTGACAGTGGCAGGGGATGGGAAGAAGGGATGGTTTTGCATGAAGCTGCACCATTGTTTGTGTGGTCTGGTTCCCAACAGAACCCCTGTATTAGAGAAAAAAGTATTTGTTTTCATATAGATTAAATCTGGTACCTAGAATTTATTAACAGAAGATGTAGCATGTGTGAAAATTGTTTTCAGATTTTAACCGCTTCCTTCATATGCAGACTTTTTTTTATTTAGGATAATTTTATTAATTATGTGATGGGTGCATTCCTATTTTAATCCTTTTTATTATATCAAACTAAATTAAAAAAAGAAAAATGCATACATCTACAATGAACAAGATAATATAGCCTTAAAATTAACAATTATAGTAATAAAAATTGTTAAAAGCTGGGAAAAAGAACTAGTCCAACAAGTTGACTACATTGCTCAAAGGTATTCTCCCTTACTCCTTTGTTAAAAAGTTCCCCAAATGTTTATTTATTTGATTTATATGCCATTTATCTCACTCTGCAAAGCAACTCTCAACTCAAATGTTGACAAACAATATACTGTATATCAACAATCAATTATTGCAAATCAGCTGTAAATTTCTCTTTCTAATGTTACCTAACATTGAACAATGCCCCAAACAAACAAACAAAAAATTACAACAGAAAATTTTTGCCATTTTGAGAATTTGGGCCAAATTAACATTTGGCCCAAATTCTCAAAATGGAAAAAATTTTCTGTTGTAATTTTTTTGGTCTGGGGCATAGTGAAAGGTTAGGCAACATTGGAAAAAGAAAGTTTTAGCAATACTCTTAACATAATGCTTATAAAAAAAATTAAAATGCACTTTTTGAAATCCTTATGATGTTATCGGTAATAGTCTGAAGTTACAGGACCCAGAGATAGCCACTTTAAATAAGAAGCCAGATCAAAATTATTTTATTACTGAAAACTACGGAAAATATTAAAAGCTGACCTTTAATTTCTCCCTTAGTCCTTCTTTCTCTGATACTACTCTTCTAAAATCAGCCAGTGCCATATTTCTTTCTTCTTCTGCATGGTTTTTTGTTAGAAAACAGGTTTTTTTCTCTCTCCGTAGATGGTTTAATTCATTCTGAGACTAAAAATACAAAATTAAAAAAATGTTTACTCTGCCTTTATTATTTTAAATAAACAACTCAAGGTGTTGAATTTATGCTTTTTCCCTCTTCCTGTTTTCCCCATAACAACCACATGAGTTGAGAGGGGTTGAGAGATACTGCCTGGCCCAAAGTCATGTAGTCAGCAAACATGCCTAAAGCAGGACTAGAACTCATATTGTCCTGGCTTCTAGTCTGGTGCCTTAACCATTAGACCAAACTGGCTCTCTAGTTTTTGAAGAAGTCATTAAATACATTATAATGCTATTGCAATTTTTAAAAGGCAAGAACAAAAAGCAAAGCATACAAAAACAAATTAAAAGAAAACAATACCCAGCATATACTTATGAAATATATAATACTAAAACTAAAAACATTAAAATGTTGATATTTAATTTAATAACCTTATTTTTATATATACATATATACATATACATGTATAATATGTTTTCTGAGGTTTTCGCGGGTGTTTGTATGTAGGTCTTTGGTTATTCGGGTTTTCTCCCATGTCAAATTGGAAGTGTCTTGCGACGTTTTGACGAAGTCCCATTCGTCATCTTCAGGCTGGTGTTTTCGGCTTCGTGCTCCTAGAAGCATGAAGCCGAAAACACCAGCCTGAAGATGACGAATGAGACTTCGTCGAAATGTCGCCAAGACACTTCCAATTTGACATGGGAGAAAACCCGAATAACCAAAGACCTACATATATATATATGTATATGTGTGTATGTGTATGTGTGTGTGTGTGTGTGTGTGTGTGTGTGTGTGTGTGTATATATATATATATATATATATATATATATATATATATATATATGAATGACCAATACACTTTACTGTCCACAATTTTGGAATATTATTGAAAATAACCTTGACAGTTTTGACTTGAAAACATTTACACAGAAATCTAGTTATATATGCTACATATTCTTTAAAAAGAAACTGGCCTTGACCAAATTAGCTAAATATATCTTCAAATTTCCTACATTGCAAACCAAGAAAACCTTGTTCCTAAATTTAACATTATCAAATAATTAATTTAAAGTAACTATTCCAGACTTTGTCTTTCTACCTATTTTTAAAGTATTTTTTCCTTCATGGAAAAAATTAAAACTATATATTAAATAATATTACATATTATTGTTTTAATTATCAATATATATTATATTACCATATTAATATGAGCTCATATTAATATCAATATAGTAAATTTGATAATTATTAATATGTATTAACAATATTAAATATTATTAATATTAAATATTCAGGAGGCTTAATATCAAAACTCAATCTGCTTCCAATAAACATCAAAGTCTAATTGCATTAACCCAGGAAATGAATAATTTATTAAAATTATATGCCACCTGACTCAATAGCTCTGGGCAGCTCACACAAATCAAAGTAAATACAATATGCTTAGCCAAGTAATTACTAGATTTTTAACAGAGATACACAATAAGTATATGTATTTTCACGCATATACTTATGCAGTGCATTCAGGAACTACAAATATGAAATTATGTTGGGTGGAATCCCATTCCTTTCATAGATAGCAAAATATGTGTCATAGGATAAATGATTATCCAATATCTATTAATATTTTGTTCTGCATTTACATTCTTTTTTCTCATTCTAAACTGGAGTTTACAATAGTTCAATAAATCTAGCTTCTTTTTGACGAGACTGCAGATTTTCATTACATTAGTTATATATTACTCTGGATCAAGGTTATATTTATTTACCTGTTCATAAAGGATACTTAATTTATCTTTTTCTACAGTTAGTAGTTTGACATTAGACTGAATTTCTATCATATGCTTTTCAAATCTGTCTAGCATAGACTGTAGCTCATCTCTCTCTCGTATAACTAATCTAAGGTCTTCACTCTGCAAAATAAAGGGGGGGGGAAAGGAAAAAGTAAGAATATGCTTTATATAATATATATTCACTCATATTACTAAACAGGTCAATAACATACATATTATTAATGACAGGACTGCAGTCCAAAAACAATAATCATTCCACGCTTTATAAATCATGGTTTATTTAGCAAGGAATCATACAAAACTGGCCCTGGATTGTATTGTTAACATTGTCCAGAATTGGGGAATTCTGGTTTTATGTCAGTTATCTAGCCAAGATCTCAATATTCAAGCACAGCACTAAAACTCGGTTAAATACATTCTGAACTTTCAGCCTGCAGATCTATTTTACCTCCTCAGGTAGGGCCGTGAAACACCCTGTTATTATATTTATTATGGGTAGTCAAAACAAGTCAGTTTCTAACCATTTGTTGCCCAGATTCAAATGCAAATTGCAATTAGGCTAAAAGAGTTTCCATCTTCTCCTGTGGTCATGTTAGAGAGGGAGGAGAAAAATACACAGGCTTGTTGTTCACTTATGTTTGTTAATTATAGGGAAATTACTAAATACCTTTACAAATGACATAAATGCTTTTCTATAACAAAATTGCTTTGAGGAAATAGTAGCATTTTCTATTTGGCCTTTGTTTACTGAAGTCTTTTTAAGAATTTCATATGTCAACAAAATAGGTAAAGATAGAACTACAAATAATTTCTAACCGAATTACAGGTAGTCCTCAACTTATGACCATAATTGAGCCCAAAGTTTCTGTTGCCGACATTTGTTAAGTGAGCTTTGCCCCACTTTATCACATGGTTACGGTTGTTAAGCAAATCTGGCTTCCCCATTGACTTTGCTTGTCAGAAAGTCACCAAAGAGAATCACGTGACCCTGGAACACTGCAACAGTCATAAAAATTAGTCAGTTGCCAAGCATCTGAATTTTGATGACTTTATAGTTTCTTATTTACCTTCCTTTTTATGCGTAGGGCTGAGACTTGTCTGAGGCATAATTATTACTAATGAGTAAATGATATTTATTTACATCTAGCAAAGAGATATTTTTAAGATGCTTGAAATAATTCTGTATTTCCGTTTGATCGGAGACAGGGAGAGAGGGAGGGAAGGGGGGGAAGAGAGAGAGAGAGATGGAGAGAAAGAGAGAAGGAGAAAGAAAGAGAGGGGGAGAGAGAGAAAAAGAGAGGGCACAAGAGAAAGAGAGGGGGAGAGAGAGAGAGGGGAGGAAAGAGAGTGGGAGAGAGAGAAAAAAGAGCACAAGAGAGAGGGGGAGAGAGAGAGAGAGAGAGAGAGAGAGAGAGAGAGAGAGAGAGAGAGAGAGAGAACTCATGCACAGCACCCTCTATTTCTTTTTAATTAAACTCTTCAATCAAGCCCTCCCCTCCGATGCATGCGCACATGCACGCACAAGTTATGCAGCTCCCAGTGTTTTCTTTTCTGTGGGAAACGGGTCCAAGTGGCTCTTTGAGTGTTTATGGTTGCTGACCCCTGCACTAAACAAACTGTTATAAGCCAAGGTAGCTGACTCAGGAATTCTGGGAGTTGAAGTACATGAGTCATAAAGGAGCCGAGGTTGCCTACCCCTGGCCAAGGACTATCTGTAGCTGAAAGAGATTAATCATGCTTATTAAGAAGGAAATATTGAATTCAATAAAACTGGGGATCAAAGTATGCTAATATTTTGATACTAACCATGCTACATTGCCTCATATTTAACTTTAACTGGGGAAAACTAGTTTTTTCCCTTATTAAAGTGTACATTATTATTATTATTATTTGATTATACATCTAAACAGTTGAGGATGCTGCCTGACTACATCATTTTTACTGCAGGTAGTCTTCCACTTACGACCACAATTGAGCCCAAAATTTATGCAGTTAAGTAAGAAATTGATCAAGCGAGTTTTACCCATTTTACGACTTTTCTTGCCACATTTGTTAAGTGAATCGTTGCAGTTGTTAAATTAGTAAAATGGTTGTTAAGCAAATCTGGTCTCCCCATTGAGTTTGCTTGTCAGAAGGTCGCAAAAGGGGAATCACATGACCTGAATATAAATCACGTGACCACAGCAGTCACGTAAGTGTGAAAAATGGTTGTAAGTCACACTTTTTTCAGTTGTAACTTTGAACAGTCACTAAATGAGCTGTTGTAAGTTGAGGACTACCTGTACAATCCTTTTCGGTTTACTGGCTGCTAACAGCTGTTTGTAAAGTAATAGGCAGCTGTGATCTGGATTTCCTATTTGACTTCGTAGTCAGGAGTGACAAGGATGCAAGTTGAGTGCAGAGGAGGAGGAGAAGACATTTAAAGGAAATGAGGCAAGAAATAAAACCAAACATACTGCTGAAGTATGAAAGCAGCCTTCTCCCTAGTACAGTGGTGGCGAACCTATGGCACGGATGCCAGAGGCGGCACTCAGAGCCCTCTCTGCGGGCACGCGCACCGTCGCCCCAGTCCTAGGCCTTCATCTGGGTTTTTTAAAACCTTTTCGCTTTAGGCCTCGACCGCTGTGTGCAAAAAAAAAAAAAAAGTTCAATCAGTCAATTTCAACTTCTTGAGGGGAAAAAAAAGATCTTGCAAAGTGGGAATTGATTGATTGAACTTTTTAGTCCCACCCAGTCTGCCGTTACCACTGCAGCCACGCCCAGCCAATGGGCCACACCCACCCAATGGCCACACCCACCCGGCACCCGACGATGCATAAATGGGTCTTGGGTTGCAGTTTGGGCACTCGGTCTCTAAAAGGTTCGCCATCACTGCCCTAGTAAATAATCAGTCTGCTACAGAAAGAATTAGCTGACCCATACCAGCACACTATAAAGCTAAAATTTTAAAAGATAATTTGACGAGTAATTGGATTTTATGTGGTGCCATTAAAGTATGACATTAAATAAAGTAAGTATTACCTTTTCTGGAGATTTGAGTAATGGGCTAGATTTTCTTTTAAATATCTTTTGGAGACACTCTAGTTCTCGCTTATAATAGTCCCTGTCTTCTTCTATGGTTTTCACAAATGCATCTAGGCGAGAAGGGGACTTGTCTCCAAGTGCTATGCCACCGTCAAGCCTCATTCTCTCGAGCTCTATGACAAGTTCCCGATCTGCAACAGACCACAATCAGCAAGGATGACATTTCTTTACAGGTGAAGTCTTCAGCTAAAGTATTCATTACAGACATGATAAAGAAAAACTCTTTCAAATTTTTTCTATTTCTAATGAAAGAAGGGAGGGGAAGAGAAAGGAAGATTTATGATAACCCCTGTCAGTTTACCTACAAAGAAACTCAATGGGGAAATTGGCGGGAAGTCCGAAATCGCACGCCCTGCTTTTTTGTCAGTCCTTAGTTATTCTGTTTCTCTATTTAGGTAGGGAAATATCTCTGAAATGATGGTTCAATGGGTTAGGACAGTGGTTCTCAACCTTTTTATACGGCGACCCCGGTCATAAGCAGGCGGCGCACATGCGCGGGGCCGCCCCCTGCGCGGCACGCATGCGCGGGGCCGCCCCCTGCGCGGCACGCATGTGCAGGGCCGCCCCCTGCGTGGCACGCCTGCGTGGCGCCGCCCCATGCACCGCCCCTGCGTGGCGCGCATGCGCGGCGGCACCCCCTGCGCCGGCTGACGAAAAAAATGGCAGATCGCATTGTTTGGCGACCCCCATGAAATGGTCGTTCGACCCCAAATGGGATCGCGACCCACAGGTTGAGAACCGCTGGGTTAGGATTAGGACAAGGGGTAGGGGTTAGAGTTTATTTAATATTTGTCAGTTGTAGGATACAATAATTATATTATATTAATATACAGTAACCAAATATTTAAATTTGCAAAATAGTATTATTCTAACAACTTTTGCAAAGGACTCTGCTCTTCTCAGGAAAGGAACCAAAATCTGAAAGAATTAGTGGGAAAATATTTAATAAACAATTCAGCTATGAATTTTGTAAATGTTCCTGACTCTCCTTCATTAGATTTCCCCCCCCCTCCAAGATTTCATTTGAGGCAGGAAATCCATCTCTAATAGCCTGTGGGAATGTAGATACTTACTTATAATTTCAAGGTTTTCAACTTTTTTGGACAACCTGTGGTTTTCTACTTGAGTCTGGTTTAATAGTATGTCAAGATTTTGTTTTTCCTCTGTTTTTCCAAAGAGTTCTTCACTCAATTTTTCTTTTTCTCTGCGATAGGAAGATAACTCCTAATGTGACAAAAATATTACAAAACTTAGAATTGTGGCTATAATGACATTTAAAAAACTCAATATTTTTTGATTGCATAACATTTCTATATATTCAAGTTAGATGCACCAAGCATTCATTGTTACTTCAGAGAAATTATAAAATCTGGCTTAGATACAATTTGATATATTATTTATAAGCTGACAATTAGTCAATTTGTATTATTTATAGGCTATTCAATACCCAGAAAATCTCGTGGTGGAAAAACCATCTATTAAAAACAAGATAAAACAATGAAGACAAATAAAATAAAAACATAGTAGTTAAAATATACAGTATCAGATAAAGATTATTAATACAAAAGTGATTAAGAGATCAAAGCAAGGTTGAGCTAAATTTCACATGAGTACAAACCCCAATTTCTTTACCTTATGCGGAGGGATATGTTTAGTCAGCACTAACCTAGCCTCTGCTGAAAGGATATCCCAAAGTCATGGTATCACAATGAAGTCCACTCCTGCATTCCCACAGAATGCACTCATCCCAGTCATGAAACAATGAAGAGCTCCTGCACTACAGGTCGTAGACCAGGGGTCTTCAAACTTGGCCCTTTTATGACTTGTGGACTTCAACTCCCAGAATTTCTCAGCCAGAGTGCCTGGCTGAGGAATTCTGGGAGTTGAAGTCCACAAGTCATAAAAGGGCCAAGTTTGAAGACCCCTGTCATAGACAAATATATACTAGGGGTGTTCTCCTCAAGTACTGCAATCTTAAACAATTAAAACATTTAACGAGATGCAGTTAGTAATAACTGGCTCCCAGTGCAGTTCTTTGAGAACTGATGCTATTTCGTCTAGGAACTACAACAATAGCTTTATTACATAGCCATATTCTGCACCAGAAGGCTTGAAGGGCAGATTCATTATGCGGTAGGACACGATACAGTGCAGTTAGCCAGATGACAACTCAAGGGACAAAATGGATCCAGGAGTAAAACCGGGCTGCAAATGACCTTTCAGAGAAAATGAGACGGATAACAAAATAGAGACGGATAACATTTTTACCCAGAGTATTTTTAATTCTAGGATTGAGAAGAGTGAAGAATCTTAGTCTAGCACAGCATTATCATTTCTCTGTTATCATCTGATCCATAACTACTTAAAAATATTCAAACAATAATATGCCAATTTTTGTCCTCAGTGAAAAACCAGATACACAAATCAAATCTGAAAGTTTTCATCTAAATACTGCAAGACATTCTAACTCTACCAGTTTTATTCTGGGTAATCTTCAGTAGGATGGATATTTAGAATATTTGCATTGGGCTTATAAAACTAACTACCGGTAATAAAAATCTATTACAATGGTGTCAATATAAAAAAGCAGCTTTGTTTTAACTATATTATTGATTTGATTTCTTACACTATTAATAATTGTCTTGAGCAAACATGCATTAAATTCAAGCCTAAATATAACAAAGTTTATTAAGTAAGGTAAACTCAGTTCAATAAGCATGTCACTTACTAACTTCAGTCTTGCTATGGTCTCCTCACGATCTTGTATTTCACTGTGTTTTTTTTTAATTTCTTCCTGTTTACATGAAATAATGTTTGTAAATATTTTTTTAAAATAAAACTTTATTTTAAATTTGAGAAGTAGAATATTTCTACACAAATTGTTGCATAGGTATTAGGGCATTCGTTACAATAAATATCACCCAATTATTATCTCCTGCACTTGCATAGTTACTATATTTTTAAAATAAGATTTGAATGTATTTTTTTCTGATTTACTATTCATATTTTATTGTATTTTAAATACCTGTGCTTGTTAACATGCAAACTATTGTAAGTAAGCTGACTGGTTCCTACATAATTGTGAACCATTAAGGGAGAAAGAAAGAAAGAAAGAAAGAAAGAGAGAGAGAGAGAGAGAGAGAGAGAGAGAGAGAGAGAGAGAGAGAAAGAAAGAAAGAAAGAAAGAAAGAAAGAAAGAAAGAAAGAAAGAAAGAAAGAAAGAAAGAAAGAAAGAAAGAAAGAAAGAAGGGAGGTAGGTAGGTAGGTAGGTAGGTAGGGAGAAAATATCAAGCTACCTGGAATATATTAGGAAGTTTTTATCTTAAGAAATCAGCTGTTGAAGTAAAATAGGATAAACATTACACCAATAAATCAGAAAATCAGCTTCAAATTAAAATCTACCTGCATTCCCTAGCTGGTCTCACGTAATTTCAATATTTCATCTGCAATATGGAATAATTATAGAACTGGTAAAGGATTGCAAATATATATATATATATATATATATATATATATATATATATACATATATATACACATACATACATACATATACACACACACACCAAAGACCTACATACAAACACCCGCAAAAACCTCAGAAAACAAATATATATATCTTCCCTCCCTGATACAGCTGACAAAGCGAGAAGGAGCCTGTGGCCTAGAGGTAAATACAGCTGCCTAACATGTACACAGCCCAGGCTCGAATCTCAGAAGGGTAAGTGTGGCTGAAGAGAGTTAAGAAACTCGAAATAGCTATCCCATTCTCCCTTAATTCTTTGTTAGCAATCCAAATTTTATTATATATATATATATATACACACACACACATATACACACATACATTAATATATATATATATATATATATATATATATATATATATATATATATATATATATATATATATATATATGTAGGTCTTTGGTTGTTCGGGTTTTCTCCCACGTAAAACAGCTAAGACCACACATTGCTGCTCAAAGCACGAAGCTGAAAGCACCAGCCTGAAGATGACGAATGGGACTTCGTCGAAACGTCGCCAAGACACTTCCAATTTTACGCAGGAGAAAACCCGAACAACCAAAGACCTACATACAAATACCCGCGAAAACCTCAGAAAACAATATATATATAAAACCCGAACTACACACTCTCACCAATGTACTAACATCCAATGGATTCCATAGAAATAAGATTACAAACCTAATCCAAAAAGAAACCCCCACTAAAATCCAAGACAAAGAACAAGAAAACGGCAAAGCCCTCCTCCCATACATAAAAGGCACCACAGACAGAATCAGTAAGATCCTCCATAAACACAACATCAAAACAGCATTCTGCACAAACAGAAAAATATCCACCATCCTTAGAAACCCCAAAGATAAAATTGAATTAGAAAATCAAGGAGTATACGAAATCCCATGCACCACTTGTCCCACCACATACATCGGACAAACCAACAGAAGAATAAGTGCACGCATTGAAGAACATAAGAACTCAGTCAAAAAAGAGGAACCAACATCTTCCCTGGTCCAACACCTTAAAGCCACAGGACATGAAATTGACTTTAAAAATACCAGAACCATTGCCAAAAGTGAACATTTTAATAACAGAATAATCAGAGAAGCCATCGAGATAGAAAAACGCCCACACAGCATGAACAAGCGAGATGATACCTCCCGCCTACCAGCCATTTGGAAACCCGCCCTTATTGACAAACGACTCCCTAACACAAAAAATGATACCAGACCCACACTCACAAAAACCACACAGGATGTCACCACCACACATCCACGCAAAAAACAAACCCAAAGCCACACCGATGACGAGGCACGACCACAAACCAGAAGCCAGACCACAGCTGCATCATTAGCCACTTTAAACCCCTCCAATCCATACATGAAGCAAACTGACACCCTCCATGAAGAGGAGACACGACCACGAACGCGAAGCCAGAAAATAGCAAGGCAGCCCAAAATCTTAAACCCCTCTGCAACTCAGACTAACCTGAGCACAACCAAACAGAACACTCCCCCAGCCAATCAGAGCACAGCCAAGCCCCTAACCATTCAGAACACACCTCCACCCAATCAGAACACAGCCAAGCTCCCACCCAATCAGTTCATACCCCCACTGGCAGTTAAAAGGAAGAAACAGCTAAGACCACACATTGCTGCTCAAAGCACGAAGCTGAAAGCACCAGCCTGAAGATGACGAATGGGACTTCGTCGAAACGTCGCCAAGCGTCAAATTGGAAATGTCTTGGCAACAAACGAAATGATACCTCCCGCCTACCAGCCATTTGGAAACCCGCCCTTATTGACAAACGAGTCATTAACACAAAGAATGATACCAGACCCACACTCACAAAAGCCACACAGGATGTCACCACCACATGTCCATGCAAAAAGCAAACCCAAACCCACACTGATGATGAGGCACGACCACAAACCAGAAGCCAGACCACAGCTGCATCATTAGCCATTTTAAACCCCTCCAATCCATACATGAAGTAAATTGACACTCACCATGAAGATGAGGCACGACCATGAATGCGAAGCCAAACAATAGCAATGCAGCTCACCATCTCACATCCCGTGCAACTCAGACTAACCTGAGCACAACAAAGCCCCCACCCAAACAGAACACTCCCCCAACCAATCAGAGCACAGCCAACCCCCCATCCAATCAGAGCACAGCCAAGCTCCTAACCAATCAGAACACACCTCCATCCAATCAGAACACAGCCAAGCTCTCATCCAATCAGTTCATACCCCCACTGGCAGTATATATATATATATATATATATATATATATATATATATATATATATATATATATATATATATATATTTGTTTTCTGAGGTTTTTGCGGGTGTTTGTATGTAGGTCTTTGATTACACACACACACACACACACACACACACACACACACACACGTTTTGTGAAAGAAAATGAACTGTGGAATGTTTTCCCAAGGAATCGGAGCATATTCTTGATATTCTAGTAATTCCTAAAATTTTCTTACCTTAGCCTCTCCAATTTCTTTATCTGCAGTTTCAAGCACAATTTCTTTATGCCTCTCCAATTGTTGGGCCAAGTGATCAATTTCAGTCAATTCTTGACACAGTTCTTCATTTTTGTTACTTAAATGAACCACCTCACTAGTCATATTTTGCCTACTATCCAAAAGATCTTCTATGCGCTTTTCAAGCTCTTTGTTTGTTTGCTGTAGAAATTCAACCTATAAATATTGACACCATGTAATCCAGTTAAATACTTCTGAACAAAATTTAGAAATTCCTTCAAGGATCTTCCTTAATGAACAAACACAGTATTTTCTGCCCTTACAATACAAATTAACACATTAAATCTATGAATGACAAAAAGTCTCTTTAAGTTATACGTAATTACCTAAGTTACATATTAGACCCCAGACATTTGAAAAGAAAACTGGAAAAGCATAAAGAACACGATTAAGATAGCTTTAATTACAATCTGCATACATTCATCAGACTAGGACACTAAAAATAGTTCTCCAGGAAATGTTGATAATTAACAGTGAAATCTCATTTTAATAGACTAATTGTATCTGTTACTCATTTCTATGAAGACGTCATTATCATGCAAATTATATCAATTAATGCCTGGCCTTTTGCACTGTTTATGTAATGCTGTCATTATGTCAAATGGCACTTGAAAAGTTTGCCCATTTGCATGGGAAATCCATTTAATCAAGGTGCAGAAAAATGGAAATTTCCTAACATTAAGATGATCCATACTTTTAAGGTTTTCAGTTATCCTTTAGTGGCCTCTAGATGTAGAAGCTGAAAGAGACTCAACGGTGTTACCTGCAAATTCAGGTGATCAATAATTTTTTCATTACTTCTGCTTTTGGCTTCCAGAGATATGACATCATGAGAACGACCACCATCTAGTGCGAGTGCTAAACGTTCAATCTCACTGTCTCGGAGCTCAACCTTCAAAGAAAAAAATAACTGTTTGTGTTAACACTGTCAGTGCTATAAGTCATGTGCCCAGGATATAATCCCACACATTATGCGCTACATCAGTGGTTCTCAACCTGTGGGTCGGGACCCCATTTGGGGTCAAACGACCATTTCACGGGGGTCGCCAAACAACGCAGTCCGCCATTTTTTTCCCCTTTTCCTTAGCTGGCTACTCCCTTTTATTCTATTGGCTTTTGAAAGCCAATAGAATAGACTCTCTTGAATAGAGTCTAATTCTATTGGCTTTCAAAAGCCAATAGGAATTGTCCAGGCTGTCTCTGCCCTGCTGAGCCCGCCCAAAGCCCCAGTCTGCAAACGGTGCTGCACCAGTTGAGTAGTCCTCGACTTACGACTGGTTGAGTAGTCCTCAACTTACAACCGGTTGGGGGTCGCGGCATTAAGAAGGTTGAGAACCACTGCGCTACGTGAAGCCAAGAACACTGGTAGTAGTAGCTATCCAACCAACTCACCCACGCTCATTTCCCAGGGTTTTCCTTTCTCTACCTCCCCTTTGCCGCTGCCAGTGCCCTTGACCTCAAGCGCGGCATTAAAAACAAAAGGAAATAAGGACTGTGGAAAGTTAGGAAAGAAGTTGAATAAGGTGCACCTGAAGCCAAGGATATTGGCCATCCAATCCAATCCTTCCCAGCCCCAGGGATATCGCTCTTTTCTTTCCATACCCCCCCCAATTGTAGCCAATATTTCATTTTCCTGCTGTCCCCTCGACTCCCTTGCCCTTTCTGCCCAGGACATGTATATTTCAGTTTAGACATAGAAATGGGAATATTTTAATCTGAACCCAGACCGTGAGAAACTAGCTTCTCTGTGCATAGAAAGATTTGTACATGGGTTGCACATCTCTAATATTAAGAGACGAAAGCCAGCTTGGTGAAGGGGTTACAGTGCTGGCCTAGAAAATGGGAGACTGAATTCTGGCCTCCCTTAAGCATGGAAGTCAGCTGTGTGACTTAGGGCCAGTCACTCTCTCATCCCAAACCGCCTCACAGGGTTAGTGTTGTGGGAAAATATTGTAGGAGGCAGGAGTATTAGATATGTTCGCCATCATGAGTTGATGGTGTGTGTGTGTGTGTGTGAGTAGATACAAATATATATGTATAGCTATAGATATATAGAGAGAAATGGGACAATAATAAACTCGCTTCTTCAATTTTACAGAAACATATTAGCAAATATGTAGGCAAAACTATTAAGAGTTTCATATACCTGTTTGCTGTAATTTTTCATTTCACGTTCAGCTATCTCTAGCTTTTCCTGCAAGTCACCTACTTCAATCTGCAGCTCATGAATTCTGAAATATTCAATACACAGATAAATCAGCTTCATCTTGCCTCTGTCATAAACACAAACTTCCAATTTTAAATACATTTATAGAAAAAAGCTTTCCTTAAAAATTTAGAATTTTGTAGAGATCCTTCCCTGGTAAGAAGATTCAGAGTTAGATATGGGCCTGCACTATCATGTTTGTATATTATAGTACGAGAAGTTGCCACAAATTATGGCCATAGATCACCAGGGGGTAAAAATGAACTGATAGAAGATTGAGAAATACATGGTTTCACAAAATTCAAACCCCATTTTTTTCTGAAACAAGACTCCAAAATATGAAAGAAACTATATTCCTTCTAGACCTGATACATAAAAGGGAAAGCAGATGAGTATTATAAGGTCTCCACCATACTCTTCAAATCTAATCTACGTAATTGGTAAGTAAATAAATATCTCTCTAGAAATGGTCTGTTTCTCAGTCTAGTATAGGGTAATATAATTAAAGATGTATAAATTATGCATTTCTTCTAAAACTGCACACACACCCCATCCACTCCTAATGTCAATGATTGAGATGACCCTTGATATATTGCTAAAGATTAATCACCTGTTGTCAGCCACTTGAAGAAGATCTGCAATATACGGGTCATCTGGTTGAGGAACTGGATAGGCGCCAATCCCTGAAGGAGGAACAGGCTGATCTATTTGCATACGCTGACGTCGAAATGGAATATTTCGTTTCTTACCACCTTCAAAGATAAATCTGTATTACCAGAAGTTTGGACAGATCATGTTTTGTTATACATAATTCATATATAAAATGGAAATAGTACAATTTCATGTTTTTGAAGAACAGCTACTTGTCAGCGACACTTTAAAATAAGATCTTTTTGTGATTATGTGAACAGTAAATAATACATTTGTGCTAATTAAAAATCTGTAACATAAATAATCTTGGCGCTGCAATAAAAAAAATAATGCACGATTAAGAAACACTAAGGGCGTACAAATACATAAAATAGTGACAAAACAACCTGCAGTCTTGATGTGACTCCTAGGACCTGTTTTGTATACCCCAGAGCTCTTTTCTATACTTTTTCAGATGGATGAAGCTTTTTGATTCATTGTGGGTGGTGGTGACGGATGATTTTAAGGAGTAAAGTGAGTACCGTATATGCTGGCGTATTAGGCGACCCGGCATATAAGACGACCGTCTTTACTGCCAAGTCGCATTCCTAGAACGTCGTCTTATACGCCGGAAACTACCAGTATTTCTGGCGTATAAGACGACTCGGCATATAAGACGACCCCTGTCTTTGGCGCCGAGTTTAGCGCTTCCGGAAGTCGTCTTATATGCCAGCATATACGGTATCTTAAACCTTGCTAATGGTTAAGACATCATTTCACCATCTAAAAATCCCAATCTTGGGAGAGTTTTTAAGTACAAGATGTGAGGCACCATTTTATCCCCTAAAACACCCCATCTCAAAGACTTTGGTCCACCTATTCATGCCGCAATAGAGTTTTTGTGCATTTTGCAGACCAGAAGCCAAATGAATTCAATGAAATCTCAATTTAGCATTCCTCGGTATTACGGGCTTCGTATGCAACAAAATTTACACATCAATTGATTTCATTTGTGTTAAAATGTTATGCAAATAATACCCATCCATGTTAAACTTACATAATTTATGCAATGATATTACCTCACAAATGGTATAATTCATAAGTCAATGACATAGTTCTGTGTTTAATGGAGATTTGGGGATAACAGTTACTCCTACTCCCGTTTCTTGCAAGAAAACAAGAGAGCATCAAGGACCCCTTGCCACAATTAAACCACTAAAATAAGGGGAGCTGATCCAAGGCCAGTGGAGACCCAGTGGGGCAGGATGGGGAAGATAGGTGGGGGTGCACTACAGCATCCTTTTAGTCAGTTGTAAGGGGAAATTTTGTGAATTTGGTCATGGGGGTCACGTACCAGTTATAACTTTGAGACCAGGTTGCAAATAGCTTTTGGGGGGGGTTCCCGTTGTAACCTTAAATGGCTGCTAAACAACCAGTCATAAATCTATTACCCTGGGATTTCCTGGTACTCTCATCCAAGTACTAATCAGATCCAACCATGCTTAGCAGTTTTGGGTTCCACCAAAATAAGTTAGAGGCTATTCCCTGATATTTTCAAGCAAATTAGTCACTAAATTAGTCAAGTATATGAGTCACTAAAATAGGTTTTAAACAGTAAAACTGGGAATTGAAGAAAGCATAAAAATAGGAAGACAGAATTTGTACCTGATATTCAGAGAATAAAGATAGTTTACAGCTTCTTTGAAGCCTAAATAGGAAAGTTACTGAAGTTCTTTAGAAAAACAGTACAAGAGTCCACTGAAATAAATACTCATTTATTTGTTTTGCCCATGCTCTTCAGGATCAAGTGCTTAAACCAGTGGTTCTCAACTCTTTTAATGCCACGACCCCCAACCGGTCGTAAGTCAAGGACTAAACCGGTCGTAAGTCAAGGACTAAACCAATCGTAAGTTGAGGACTACCCAACCGGTTGTAAGTCGAGGACTTTCACTGCCCAGGAGCGCCGCGCATGCGTGGTGCCATCCCCTGCGCCGGCCGAGGCGTAGTTGGCAAGGGGCAGAGATGGAGCAGGCTGACCACCAGCTGGGCACCAGCTGGCCCAGCCCAAGAGAGGTAAGGCACCCGCCAGAAAAGGGGAAAAAAATGGCGGACAGTCTTGCTTGGCAACCCCCATGAAATGGTCGATCTACCCCAAATGGGGTCGCGACCCATAGGTTGAGAACCGCTGGCTTAAACTGATACTTTGTTCCTGAAGCTAAAGGAACAGTGAAGTTGCTTCAATAGTAATAAGAGTGCACAGAATTACAGTCCAATAAAAGAATCATCAGACCAGAATGATGAGCACATAGATTGTCACTGTACCTGGTGTCTGTACCACAGCTTGTAGGTTTTTTTCTTGAAGCTGTTGAATTTTGTCAGTCTTGGCTTTGTTTTCTTTTTCTAATGACCTCATTTTATGTATATATTGATTATTCAAAAATTTCATATCTGAATTCTCATGTTCAAATTTCCTCAAAGTAGCTTTCAGATCTGTAAGGAGGAAAACAATCTGATCCCATGCTTCTATTTTTTACTGCACAATGCTAACCATAAGAAACTCTTCATAAACTATTTTCTGGTATCTAAAATTATTGTAAGGCTGCCAAAAAACAGGTCATCTAGACACCATCAAAGCCAGACAGAGAATAGAAGAACTGAAAGAAGTCATGCATGATCAGAAAAACTTTTGGGGGAATGGGGAGAGAGGAGGAGGGGGCGGGATAGAAGGAGAGCTGGTGCACAGAATCAGTAAGAATTGGACATGATTGAACCGAAAGCATCACCATCAAAATGATTACATTAACGTATTTATGATTATCAATCATAATCAGAGGCAGCACTATGCTACAAGAGCTCGCGTATACAGTCGTCACCCTTAATAATCCCCAAATTTTTGGTTTCATCTGAATTTTTTTAAAAAATAAAAATGCATAGGAAGCTAGCATGTTGAAAAACAAAATGTCTGCATGGTATTTGACACAGCCTACTTGGTGAGAGACAGAGAGAGAAAGGAAGGAAAAGTAGAGACGGCATGGAATGAATATTGCATGACTTTGCTGCAACCATTTTAACAGAGTAGACACTATAACAGTTATTCTGTGAAGCTCTCCAATTGAGTACATTGTAAATGCTCAGGACTCCCAAAAAGTACTGCATTCATTATGATGAAAAAAAGATGCGAAGCAAGAATTAAATCACTGGCATTATCAATGATTTAGTGGCAGGCATTCCTCAACTTAGCATCCGTTAGAAGTTATGACAGATCCCCTCAAAAGGGATGTACAACCTGGTTTCAAAGTTCTGACATTCCCCCCCCCCGCCCCCCGTCTTCTGATTGCATTTTGGGCGCTTGGCATTTACTTCCAGCAAAAACAACATTAGCATTCGCTTAATGTCTATGGAGTCTGATTTATAACCATCACAAAGAAGGTCGTAAAAACAGGTCCAATCAAGTGAATGTCAACTTAATTGTTTCCCGAAATAATATGAAGTGGTTTCATTTCTCCTACAAAATTTGCGCATGAAAATGTTAATTCTGTACAGTAGATGGCTGTCTTATTGAACTTCCACCCATTTAGCCACCATCTGAAGTTTCAACGGTCGGCTTGGCGACTGGCTTGCAATGGCTTTGCAGCATCCCAGGGTCACATAAACACCAGATGGAAACTTCACTGCCAGCTTCTCACAAGCAAGGTCAACGGGGAAGCCAGTAGGAGGTGACAAATGGAGATGCTGCGACTACTTGCAATTTGCTTAACAACAGCCATTTAAAACTGCTGGAATGGCCATCATAATTTGGCACGGTTGTATAACATCGTGCCATACGACCACATCAGTCAGCAATGGAGTTTCCAGTCCAATTACGGTTGGTAAGTGAGGACTACCTGGATTTATAGACACCCGATTAATGTTCAGCTCGAAAGTTTCTTGTTTCCAGATTCCCAGTCTGAATCTGCTTGCATAAAAAAATTTCAGTGGTTCCTGCTCTTTTAAATAAAAGTTAATTTTATAACCAGAATTTAACCTCTACTGCTATCTTCTTCCCAAATTAATTGAAAATTGAAAAAAGCAAAGTGTAGTACTATAGCATGTTTTTCTTTTGAGCTTGAAGATTTGGAAGAGGAGAATATGAAATGTTATTTGTCTTGAACAAAACCCTTAAATGTAGTATCAAGATAGAAAATTTGAGAATTAGGGACAACACCTTACTTAGTTAAAAACAGATAGCAAAGACGAACTGCAAAATGTAAGATAGAATGCTTTTTTTTTAAAAAAAAATTGTGTTACCTTTGACCTGTTCTTCGAATTGCTCTTTCAATTTCAGAACTTCTAAGTGCAATTCATTATTTTCACGTGTGAGCCTGGCATTTTCTTCTCGATAAGGTCCTAGAACAACGTCAAAGTTACTGCATTCTTTTTCAATTTTACCGGCAGATAACTTTGTGCTCCGGAGGCTCTCGGTTGTATGAACAAGGTCACTAAAATTAATAAAACAAATAATGAAAATATGGAATGTTGGCAGTGTATTTCTAATTTCTTGTAAGTATTCGGTTGAATCGCCATGTAATAGAATAGTAATCGTACATTTTGATTACTAATCAATTGTAGCGTTTTCTTTCTAATGTCCATGTAAAACGATAGGTTCATATTAATTTAGCTCTAAGAAAAAAGATGCACAAGAATCTTACATCCTTCCTGCCTGAGGGAATAATAATGCTTTATAAGTTGCTGAACTGGGTCACCTTCCATAAAGCACTGCACTGATGCAAGTATTTTCTCTTATTCCTTTTTTTAATACCTGAAAAGTTTTTCCACCAGAGGCAAGCTTTCTACTCCCAGTGGTTGTCGGTATCCCAACTGATCCAATCGTTTCCTTAAATTAACAAACTTCCGCTCTACAGCTGCAGTCATTGTGAAGATTCTCTAAAAAAATAGGTTCAAAAAGGGGGCCAAGTAAATAATTAAACCTATACAAATTTAAATCTATACAAATTACCAGGCACTTATAACATTAACTTATAGGACCAAATCACATGCTTGCCAGCACTGAGTGAACTCATTGCAAAAATGGGAATGGTATTCTGGCAGTTCAAATTTGTAAATGAGGTCAGCAGAGGAAGGTGTGGATCCAAACAAAACCCTTACTGACACAATGAAATAACAATCACACCTAGTTATAGTAACACTAATAACATACAATATTATATAATAGCAACAATACTTTATCAGCATCCTTTTTTTTTAAATTATACATAACTCAAGACGTGAACATGCCTCTGCCTCATATTTTCCCACAACAATCCTGCGAGGTCAGTTGGGCTTGTTGTTGTTGTTAGTTGCGAAGTCGTGTCCGACCCATCGCAACCCCATGGACAACATTCCTCCAGGCCTTCCTGTCCTCTACCATCTTCTGGAGTCCATTTAAGCTCATGCCTACTGCTTCAGTGACTCCATCCAGCCATCTCATTCTCGATCGTCCCATTCTTCTGTTGCCCTCAATCTTTCCCAGCATTAGGCCCTTCTCCAGGGAGTCCTTCCTTCTCATTAGGTGGCCAAAATATTTGAGTTTCAACTTCAGGATCTGGCCTTCTAAAGAGCAGTCGGGGTTGATCTCCTCTAGGACTGACTGGTTTGATCACCTTGCAGTCCAGGGGACTCACAGGAGTCTTCTCCAGCACCATAGTTCAAAGGCCTCAATTGGGCTAAGAGAGAGCAAATGGCTAAAAGTCATCCAGCAGCCTTCGTGGCTAGAGGTCTAGACCAGGGGTCCTCAACCTTGACAACTTTTTGTGGACTTCAACTCTTCAATTCTGGAAGTTGAAGTCCACAAATCTTAAAGTTGCCAAGGTTGGAGACCCCTGGTCTAGAACTTGCAGTCTCCTGGTTTCTAGGCCAGCACCTTAACCACTACACATAGACCTTGACTTACAACAATTTGCTTAAAGACCGTTCAAAGTTACGACGACACTAAAAAAGGTGGCTTATGACCATTTTTCATGCTTATGATCATTGCAAGCATCCCCATGGTCACCTGATTTTCATTCGGATACTTGACAACTCACTCACATTTATGATGGCTGTAGTGTCCCGAGGTCATGTGATCCCCTTTTGTGACCTTCTACGAAGCAAAGTCAATGGGGAAACCAGTTTCACTTAACAACCTTGTTACTAATTTAACAACCTCAGTATAATTCACTTAACAACTGTGGCAAGAAAAGTCGTAAACTGGGGCAAAAGTCACTTAACAAATTTCTCACTTAGCAACATACATTTTCGGCTCACTAGTGGTCGTAAACTGAGGATTACCTGCACTCCAGCTTCTCTGTATTTGTTTATACAGTAGTGGCCAAAATTGTGGAAACCTTTTGAGAAAAGTGTACAGTAGAAATGCCACCTTTGGTTAAGTTTTCACCCATTTTTCTTCTAATTTCTTTATAATTGTAGCCTTGTTCACTTAATAATACTATTTTACATCACTTTCTGGGCATCCAGTAAACTCTTTGCACCATGACTTTAATTTTATTATGTTTTACAAGCTCACTGAATGAAAGAACACAAAAAACCCCAACCTACTTGATAGAGATCACATAACACAGTAACAAATGTCCTCCTCTCAGCTTCAATACATGACATCAATTGCTGAATCCTACTGTGATCTGATTGGCTCATTGCCAAAACAAGATGACACCTGATTGGCTCTCTAAACCAGGGGTGTCAAACTCAATTTCATTGAGGGCCGCATCTGCATTGCGGTTGCCCTGGGGGGGCGGGTGTGTGGGGCCAGGGTGGGTGCAGCCTACTGCGTGGACATGGATGGAGTAGGTGTGGCGTATTGGGTGGGCATGGCCAGCTCTACATCGTTCGCGCCGGATATGTGAAGTAGGCAAGGGCCATTTGCTGGCCACTTCCAGGTGATGATGCATTTCTTCATTCCTCACAAAGAGTGACACCTCCCCAGCATGCACCCAGGAGGTGGGGCCAATGCGGCAGGGGCTGGTTCCTCGCTGTTTCCGGACAGCCTTGTGGAGCTAAGACTGAATGTGTTTCAGCCTAGATGGCCACCACAAAATTGTACATTGGCTCCTGGGCGGCCTGGGCCAGGACCAAGGCAGCAGAGGGCTGTTCCCTCACTGTTTCCAGGATGGCTGTGCGGGCCACATGAAACCACTTCGCAAGCCGCATCTGGCCCCCGGGCCTTGTGTTTGACATGTCTGCTCTAAACACTCATGCTCATTGGCTACCATCAGATGAAGAAAAGCTATCTGATATCAACCTAAGTAAGTTGTGCTTCCTTTTTCTGGTTATTTGGCTATAACCTTTCATAGAATACAGTACAGATAATTGAACAAACTGTTGCATTACATTCTCGATTAAATTATCTTTCCATTGATACATAATTTTATGGTACTACTCCCCAAAAAAGTGGTGTTATTAGCCATCAAACCTCAAAAATACACTTTTCCCAAAAGGTTTCCACAATTTTGGCCACTACTGTACACACACACATATACATAGATGTATACATACATACATACATACATATATATATATACACACATATACATAGATGTATACATACATACTGCCAATAAAAGTGCGTATAGTCCAGGCCATGGTTTTCCCAGTTGCAATGTATGGCTGTGAAAGTTGGACCATAAGAAAGGCTGAGCGCCAAATAAGTGAGGCCTTTGAACTATGGTGCTGGAGAAGACTCCTGCGAGTCCCTTGGACTGCAAGGCGTTCAAACCGGTCAGTCCTAGAAGAGATCAACCCTGATTGCTCTTTAGAAGGCCAGATCCTGAAGTTGAAACTCAAATACTTTGGCCACCTAATGAGAAGGAAGGTCTCCCTGGAGAAGAGCCTAATGCTGGGACAGATGGAGGGCAAGAGAAGAAGGGGACGACAGAGAATGAGGTGGCTGGATGGAGTCACTGAAGCAGTAGGTGTGAACTTAAATGGACTCCAGAAGATGGTAGAGGACAGGAAGACCTGGAGGAACGTCGTCCATGGGGTCGCGATGGGTCGGACACGACTTCGCAATTAACAACAACAACAACAATACATACATACATACATACATACATACATACATACATATATATATATATATATACACACACACACACACATATACATAGATGTATACATACATACATACACACAAACACACATTCAGGCCATCAGAAGAAGAGATTCATACTAGTTACTAAAAAGCCTTTGGCGAAACCCAAGTTCAAATGCTCTTCAGCTCTTGCAAGGGAAAATAGGAGGCAATTCATTCTGTCTTGGAAGAAGGACCAGAGTGAGCACATAACACAGTCCAAGGGACCTGCCATCCTGAGCGCCGAGGCTGCTTCTGGAAATTGCCTGCCCCAAAGTTGAAAAATATATCGGGCTATAAAGGGATTGATACAGAAGCGCAGTGCAGAAAGCAAAGGGAGGACCTGGAGGGGAGGGTTTAAAAGGGGAGAGCTGGCTGAAAACCCCTGGCAGCCAGTTTGGCTGGGGAGGGCGACTGGGGTCGCTTGGCCACAACCGCACGAACCTGCTGGGGCCTTCCCAGGCGCCCCGCTCTCCAGGCCTCCCTCGCTTCGCTTGAGCCCCTCCGGGCGCTACTCCCAGCCGGGCGACGTCATCCTTCTACCGTCATTCTACGTCGTCATGGAAACGGGGCCCGCGGCCTGAAATCGCGGCCTAGTTCGGAGGCGGGAGGGCCGTCTCACACGCCTCGCCCCTCATCCGGAGGTGGGGGCGGCCTGGCCGGAGCGGCCCCTTTCCTCCGCCGCCGCCGCCGCCAAACAGCCAGCGGACAGACCAAAGGAGCCGTTTGAAAATGGCGCGCGGAGGACGGGCGACTTCCTGTTCGGGTTGTCCCGGCAACCGGCGGAGCGCAAAGCGTTCGGAAGCAACCGACTATTGAAGAGTCTCGCGTCCGCACAGCGGCCCCTGCTGGAGTCTGGTGGAATTGGCAACTTTTCCGTTGGAAGGAAAAAAAAACGAGACTTTGGTTCTTCAACTCTGTTGGGCTGATTGGCACAGCTGGATTTTATTTATGTGTTTGTTTTTAAATCCGGCTTTATTTGACGCTTTTGAATCTCTTGCCTAGGAAGCATTGTTTGCATCCAGACATAAATCTATGTACCCAAGGGTAGAAGATGCATTCGTTCTGTTAACTTTTCTAATTGGTTCGTTGTCTTCTGTTAAATTTCATGAAGCTATAAAGCAGGGGTTCTCAACCTTGGCAATTTTATGACTTGTGGATTTCAACTCCCAGAATTCCTCAGCCAGCAAAGCTTTATAGTATAAAGCAGGGGTAGGCAACCTTGGCTTTTATAACTCATGGACTTCAACTCCCAGAATTCCTGAGCCAGCCATGCTGAGGGGAAAGGGAGAGGTTTCCAAGCTGAGCCATGCTAGCTCAGGAATTCTGGGAGTTGAAGTCCACGAGTCATAAAAGCCAAGGTTGCCTACTCTTGGCCTAGGCCTAGGCCACTTTATGACTCGTATACTTCAACTCCCAGACTTCCTGAGCCAGCATGGCTTAGCTTGGAAACCTCACTCTTTCCCCTCAGCATGGCTGGCTCAGGAATTCTGGGAGTTGAAGTCCATGAGTCATAAAAGAGCCAAGGTTGCCTACCTCTGGTATAAAGGGAAGCAGAATATGACACGTGGATTTACCACCGAGGATGTGAAAAGGACCATCAAGTTGTTTTTTTTTAATTAGCCATTTCTCTTCATCTGATCGTGTAATGACCAGACCGCTCATTACCTTTGAAATACATTTCCAGAAGAGATAAGACATATCTTTGGCCTGAAATCTTGGCTTCGGTACATGTCATAATAGAAAACATAGACCCCCAGAATTTCAGGAGCGCCTAAAATCAAAATTATCTTGTAAATCTTGACTGATGAGCTTTTAATTTTGTAAATCTTGACTATTTTTGCACAGTGGATCTCAGCTTAACCCAAAGGCCTTCTACATTAAAAAAAAAAAAATCTCCAGTCTCTCTTTTGTGCTGCCTTCTTGCCCCTTCAGGTACAGGTAGAAATCTGAGGGTAGTTTTCTTGGCAAAAGGGCTGGGATCAGTGGTGGAATTCAGCTGGTTTGCACCACTTCAGCAGAACCGGTAGCTAATTTTTTGTTGCCCAGGCCCAAAATGGACTTCCGGAAGCAGCATCCACACACAGAACCGGTTGTTCGCATATTTGAATGCCACCACTGGTTGTGATGGCCAGTCTCTAGATTCCTATTTAATCAACCATCTATCCTTGCAATACTGCAGACCCAATTGTGACTGTTTCTAATTTCCTAAGAATGTTTCAGGTACCTCTGCATCTGTCTTGACCCAAAGGGAAAAAAACAGACCAACCTATCAAAAATAGTGCCATAAAAAACAGAATAGAAACACAAGTTAAGATAGGCAAGAAAATGGTAAGTGAGCACTGCCCAGCCTAGATGAGTTCAAATCGCCAGGACCAGATGGATTACACCCCAAGGTTCTCAAGGAACTGGCAGATGTGATCTTAGAACTACTGAACTATATTTTTCAAAGATCCTGGAGCACAGGGGAACTACCAGAGGACTGGGAAAGAGCTGATGTAGTTCCCATCTACAAAAAAGGGCAAAAATGGACCCAGGAAATTACAGACCTATCAGCCTGACCTCAATACCTGGGAAGATCCTGGAAAAGATAATCAAACAACGAATCAGCAAACACCTAGAGGCAAACAAAGTCATTACTAAAAACCAACATGGATTTGTCAAAAATAGATCATGCCAGACAAATCTTATAACACTCTTTGACCAAGTGACAAAATTAGTGGAGCAGAGGAAAGCTGTGGACATAATTTACTTGGACTTCAGTAAGGCATTTGATAAAGTAGATCACAACCTACTACTTGACAAGATAGAAAAATGTGGGGTAGACAGCACCACCACCAGATGGATCCGTAGCTGGCTGACTGGACGTACTCAGCGTGTGGTCCTCAATGGAACCACATCTACATGGAGGGAAGTGCTTAGTGGGGTGCCCCAGGGCTCTGTTCTGGACCCAGTGCTCTTCAACATCTTTATCAAAGATTAGGACGAGAGGATAGATGGGGAACTCATCAAATTTGCAGACGACACCAAGCTGGCAGGAATAGCCAACACTCCAGAAGACAGGCTTAGGATACAGAAGGATCTGGACAGACTTGAACACTGGACGCTATCTAACAAAATGAAATTCAATGGTGAAAAAGGCAAGGTTCTATATTTAGGCAAGAAAAACCAAATGCACAGGTATAGTATAGGTGGTACCTTGCTCAATAGTAGTAACTGTGAGAAGGATCTCGGAGTCCTAGTGGACAATCACTTAAATATGAGCCAGCAGTGTGCTGCAGCTGCCAAAAAGGCCAACACAGTGCTAGGCTGCATTAACAGAGGGATAGAATCAAGATCACGTGAAGTATTAATACCACTCTTCAATGCCTTGGTAAGGCCACACTTGGAATACTGCATCCAGTTTTGGTCACCACGATGTAACAAAGATGTTGAGACTCTAGAAAGAGTACAGAGAAGAGCAACAAAGATGATTAGGGGACTGGAGGCTAAAACATATAAGGAACGGTTGCTGGAATTGGGTATGTCTAGTTTAATGAAGAGAAAGACGAGGGGGGACATGATAGCAGTGTTCCAATTATCTCGGGCTGCCACAAAGAAGAGGGTGTCAAGCTATTTTCCAAAGTGCCTGAAGGCAGGACAAGAAGCAACGGATGGAAACTAACCAAGGAGAGAAGCAACCTAGAACTAAGGAGAAACTTCCTGACAGTTAGAACAATTAACCAGTGGAACAACCTGCCTCCAGAAGCGGTGAATGCTCCAACACTGGAGGTTTTTAAGAAGAGACTGGACAGCCATTTGTCCGACATGAATAGGGTTTCCTGCCTGAGCAGGGGGTTGGACTAGATGACCTCCAAGGTCCCTTCCAACTTTATTATTATTATTATTATTATTATTATTATTATTATTATTATTATTATTTATTGATCATCGCACAGTCAGCCAGATGTTCAGACTGGATTTGGCATTTTCTCTACCTATCGAGTCCTTACCAAGGACCTGGGATAGGCAGATGTGGATGTTTGATGGTATTATAGATATCGTCGCAGGATGGAAGCAGTTCCTAGTAAGGCCACCTTTTGCAATTGACTAATAGCGAATTTATCAATTTTTTTAATTATTATTATTATTATTTTATTATTATTATTATTATCCAGAACAGAAGCCATCTAGAACAGAGGTCCCCAACCTTTTGGGCACTAGGGACTGGTTCCGTGGAGAAAGGTTTTTCCACGAACCTGAGAGTGCATGGTTTTGTGTGCTGCCTGCATCCCACGGATGGGGCTTTGCTAGTTTGTGCAGAACGGGTGCTGGCATGCCGCGTCCATTCCACAGACCAAGGGTTGGGGACCCTGATCTAGAATTTGATTCAGACTCTTTCTACTCAAATTAGATGTTGAAAATGAGGATCATTAGTGGTTGAGGCTGGTGCTCTCCTTTCCAGCAGGCTAATCTCATTTAAAAATATGTAAAACCATCTTTGACAAAGATGGCACATTAAAGTTCGGCAAGTGCTAAGATTCTGGATAGTTAAATATCACCAAATTTCTTGATGGGTACTCAAGGTCTTCCCAATTATGTAAGAAGTTGTCTTGTTAATCTGATTGACACGTTATTGCTTCTTTTGAATCCCAAGTTAAACTATCAAGGAAACCAATGAAATTTCTCAAGATGCTCCTTTGTTTCTATTGATTATCAATATTAGATTACACATATTAAATATAAATATGAGAGTCCCATCATTCTACATCAGTGTTGTGCAAACTGAAGGATTGTTTGGGGTTTTTTTTGGCAAATGCAATTGCCTTTTATGACATTTTAATGGCATGAAAACGTGCTGTTTAGAATACTAAATATATCAACAATTTTGTAAATGCAGGCAAATAAATAACAGCGTCATCGGTATGGTAACATTTATTTATATTTCATTCTCCAACACACTTTCTCCTTTTCACTTGAATCAGGAGAGACTGTACAAGTATTTGACATTTGCCTGGATACAGAATGGCATGGGGACCAACCAATTGAAGCTACACAACTAAAATAGAAGTAATATAAACAAATGGTTTTTAGGCCTGAGCATTGAAAGGTACCAGTTGAGTTCCTCATGGGGGGGGGGAGGGGGAGGGAATGGCATGGCACATTGGCTCTTTGAAAGCCAGGTACACTTTATCATTTGTGTTTGTAGTGTGATCAAACAGCATGACAACTGTTACCATCACATTCTAGCTCAGCTTGCTTTTTTACGTGCTCATTGTAAAGTACATAGTGAAAGAACACTTTTGTGGGAAGGACAAGCCAGACATTTTTACAATTTCCTTTCTTGCTACTAAATAGGAAGAAGTGCTGCAAAGAGGTAGCCCAGTTTCCACACCATTTCCACCAGTAATAATTATAAAACCAATCTGTGAGAAAACATAACTTCCACAGTGTGTGGAATCCTCATAGACTTGAAAATATATAAGGTAGCTTGAGCGAAAACAATGCAGCGAGGAAGAAACTGAGATAGATAAATACATTGGCCAAAGTGCATTCTGTGCACATGTGAGTTAAAGATTTTACAATACTAGGATACAACCTAAAAAGACATTTTAAGTCTCAACAGTTCTTTTTACAGAAGAGTAGTAACTTGCATTTTTCTTTCTAAATACAGCCGTCTGAACAAATTTACAATGATGCTGCTTAAATCTAAAAATGTCAGAGTTGCTAAGGAAACCTCAATCAATGCACTGAACATTACTTCAAGTACAATCACTGGCTGTTTATTTTGGAGAAATAAAGCATTTTTTTTCCTTTAATGCCATGCTGAGGCACAACTAATAATCTCCCTCAGGAAATAAGTACTTTCTTTGTAAAGAGCTTTTTTTATACTTCAAATCAAAAGAACTGTATTTACATAATCCAGGACATTGGTTCTCAAAAACTCAACCATCTTATTAAACATGTATATTAACATGCACTTTCAAGGGAAAAAAACCACCAGATGTTGATATAATATATATGCTTACTTATTAATTTCTAAAAGCAAAGGATTATGAAAGCAGATGAACTTAGTATAATAAATATACATTTGATATACTAGTTACATGTCAAAATGTATAGTTCAACATTCTTTTTTTTTCAGCAATTAGGCAGTATTTCCACCTAGGCCAGTGGTTCTCAACCTGTGGTCGGGACCCCATTTGGGGTCGAACGACCATTTCACGGGGGTCGCCAAACAAGGCTGTCCACCATTTTTCCCCTTTTCTTTGGCCACGCTCCTGGCACCTGGTGATGTATAAGTGGTTGGGGGTCACCACAACATGGGGAACTGTATTATGGGGTCGCGGCATTAGAAAGGTTGAGAACCACTGACCTAGGCCAATTTTCCAATGGAATGGACTAGAATTCTCAGAATTCTTAGCCAGTAGGTCTAGGACAGGGGTAGGCAACCTTAGCTCTTTTATGACTTGTGGACTTCAACTCCCAGAATTACTGAGCCAGCCATGCTGAGGGGACAGGGAGAGGTTTCCAAGCTGAGCCATGCTGGCTCAGGAATTCTGGGAGTTGAAGTCCACGAGTCATAAAAGAGCCAAGGTTGCCTATCCCTGGCCTAGGACAACTCTGCTGTGAATTCTCAGAGCTGTAATCCAATTTTATATAAGACAGCGTTACATTGAGGAAAGCTAGCCCAAGTCAATTGCTGATATGTATGAAGATAATTAAGAACATCCTGCTATTCCTCAAAATGAGAACTTCCAGTGTCAACAATGCTTTTACCAGCAACTTTGTGAGCTTATCTTGCTTTGCGCCAGGCAAACTTCAGTGTGACTGTGCAATACTGGAGAAGTAATCTAAAATATCCTGAATAGTAAATTCCATAGTAATTCCAGAACCGGGATAGCAACGTGCTATTAAGCCTTCAAAATGCTTGTATTGCCGTATGAATTCATCTTGCATGGAATGCCATACCACCTACCAAAAAGAGAAAAAGGAAGCTTTAGTAAATAAATGAAAAGCTCCAGTCCAAAACTCCACAAGTGAGGTCACATTAAATGTTTTCAGTATTAAATGCCTGAAGTACCCAAGGGAGCGTACCTTTAATTTTATGCACTAATGCTTGAGGCATAAATGAGTTTCCACTGAAATACTAATCTACGTCTGAGCTGCTTGACTTAAATGACAGCAAGGGTTTACATCACTTCATAGCCCTTCATACAAACATTTATCTCAGCCTAAACCAGTGATGGTGAACCTTTTAGAGATCAAGTGTCCAAAACCCACCCCCACCTGTTCCACTCTGCCCCATCCCATCTGCCCCACTCCACCCCCTGCCTGCCCGCAGGGCCACTCAACACCTTCACAGCCTGCCGCAGATCGCCCAGGCGGTCCAGCAGTGCCATAGTGGCCATGCCCTCTGCCCGTGCCCCACAGCATCAACTGTGCGCGATAGCGTGCGAGGGCAGAGTCTTGTCCCCGCTGCCCAGCTGGCGTGTCCTTGGCTGCGCTGCTCCGCACGGGCCGCACTCGTGGGCAACTCTCCTCTGGGGGGGCTGTTGAGGAGGGGGATCCAGGTGGAGGTGGGGCTGGGGCGATGGTCCATGTGCCCACAGAGAGGACTCTGAGTGCCGCCTCTGGCACGAGTGCCATAGGTTCGCCACCACTGGCCTAAACTCTTAATGTATAAGGAAGAAGAGTCTTTCTCCTCAGCTTGGTAGAAGGGGCGTTGTCTTACCTGAATGCCTTTTCTCAGTGTGACGATGGAGAATCCACCAATGGGTTAACTTCGTCTTCTGCCTGCAGACTAGTCCAATTTTGCTCCGCCTTTCCTCCTGGGATCTCCCTGCCCCAGTCTCGACGAGGCGAAAGGTAGTTGGCTATGTTTTCTTGCGTTGACTCCATCCTCTCCCCTCACAAGACCTGACTGGCCTCAAGGGTGGGAGTGGATTCTCCATCGTCATGCTGAGAAAAGGCGTTCAGGTAAGACCAATGCCCCTTCTCCAGCGTGACCAGTGGAGAATCCACCAATGGGACATACCAAAGCCTCACTGTCCTTGTGGTTGGGATGCCATCTGGGCCTGTGTCCCACTCTCTGATATTATGCACTGGAGTACTCTCCTGCCAAAGGAGGACTCCGCAGATGCGAATCTGTCTAATTTGTAGTGTCTTATAAAAGGGGAAGGCGACGTCCATGTCGCCGCTCTACATATTTCTTCAATCGAAGCCTGAGTTGCCCATGCTGCTGAGGTTGCAGCACTGCGTGTGGAATGTGCAGTGATTCGTCTGGGGACCGTCAAGGACTGTCCCCTGTATGCCTCCGCTATACACCTTTTAATCCATCTACCGATTGTGGATGCAGTGACCCTCCGGCCTCTTGTGTGAGAATGGAAGGAGACAAACAGTGCTTCCGATCTACAGAAGGGTGCCGTTCGCTTGATGTACTGCTTTAAAACTCTGTGAACGTCTAAGGTGTGCCACTTGCACTCCAGTTCATGGGACGGTTCAGGGCAAAAGTTTGGCAGCACCATCTCCTGTGCTCTGTGGAATAGGGAATTGACCTTTGGAACGAAGGAGGGGTCCAAACGTAACACCACCCTGTCCGTGTGGAAGGTACAAAGGTCCTCCCTCACTGACAGGGCTGCTAGTTCTGAGATGCGTCTTGCTGAGGTAACAGTGACTAAGAAGGCGACCTTAAGGGTCAGGTACTGTAGGTCACAGGTCAGCTTGGTAGAAAGGATGTGTTCTACTACCATTCATTCAAACCCTATCACTACATACTACAATCCAAACTAGTATAATTCAAATTTTATTCTTGTGATGGGTCATCAAAAGACAAATTATGGCAACCAGAAAACTTTTAAAATTAGATTCTCTCTTTTAGCCTGCCTTCTTACATTACCTGAAGTAGGTTCTCTTCTTCACACAGATGTTTGTCCACCTTTTTATAAAGGTTGTCCAATCCCTTTTTGACTTCTTTGCCGGGATACTCCTTAATAACCTTTCTTAGCTCTTGTTTACTGAAGGCCAACTGGTAGCTCACTTCCTCTTCTCGCACTCCTTGAGCCACACGGGCTTCAACGCCCTCAAAGAAGTGCTGCAATGAAATGCAATTTAGGTCACTTCCATATTGACACGGCTTTCATGCCCCAAGGTTTCCAAAACGGTTACACGACCATTCACCTGCCTCTTCCAACCTGGTGCAGGTAGTCCTCAACTTACAACAGTTTGTTTGGTGACTGAAGTTACAGCGGCATTGAAAAAAGTGACTTATCACCATTATGACCGTTGCATCATCTCTATGGCCACGTGATTTAATTTGGACGCCTGACAGTCGACTCACATTTAGGACGGTCGCAGTATCCCGAGGCCGCGCGATCACCTTTTGCGACCTTCTGACAAGCAAAGTCAATGGGGGAACCAGATTCACTTAACAACCGTGTTCCTAATTTAACAACTGAAGTGATTCCCTTAACAACTGTGGCGAAAAAAGTCATAAAATGGGGCAAAGTTCACTTAACAAATCTCACATTTAGCAACATAAATGTTGGGCTCAGTTGTGGTCTTACGTTGAGGACTATCTGTAGTGTCCAGAGGAGTCTCCTGCAGATTTTACTCCACTAGTCATTGTTGACTCTAGGGCAGGGGTAGGCAACCTTGGCTCTTTTATGACTCGTGGACTTCAACTCCCAGAATTCCTGAGCCAGCCATGCTGAGGGGAAAGGGAGAGGTTTCCAAACCGAGCCATGGCAGCTCAAGGATTCTGGGAGTTGAAGTCCACGAGTCATAAAAGAGCCAAGGTTGCCTACCTCTGCTCTAGGGGGTGGGTCCTCATCTCCGTTTCAAGGCCCTTGAGCCAGTGCTGTCAGAAGACATTTCTGCAGTCATGTGGCCAGCATGCCGTCACCAAGCACTGTTACCTTCCCACCAACACGGTACCTATTTATCTACTCGCATTTGCATGCTTTCAAACTGCTAGATTGGCAGGAACTGAGGCAAGGATGGGAGCTCACCCAGTCACGTGGCGCTCGGGTCTCAAACCCGGGCTGCTGGCTTTACAGCCAACAAGCCCAGCGTTTTAACCAGTGAGCTACCGCATCACCCCTAGTGTCCAGAACTAGAAACAAAAATTCACTGCTCCATCCTGAGCTTCCACAGATTCTCTAGTAACAAAAATCCCATAATCCCAGTCCATGTAATAAAATACATTTTATATTTCCTGTTTTGCTTACATTTATACTGTTTGCGTTAGCTTCTCATTCATATATAAATAAATACCTAAATTTAATCCAATCAGTTTCTATAAGGGGAAGCTGAAAAGATGTCCAGCCATACTTTCCCATGAAAAAATCTGAAGCCTAAAAGATAGGCAGTATGATGATGCAAAAACTCCTGTAAATTGGGATGTGAGTTACAGCGCTCATAAATTCCATACAGGTTTGATTTCTGTTTCTTTTTTTTAAATAAAAAAGCTAGATTTTTTTAAATTAAAAAGCAATACATTAATTCTCAAGCAGAGCCAATATTATAGGATCACATAGCTGATGCAAATTTGTTCCTGAATGCTTACATTCAACAAACACAGAACTGTTACTTGGTCTTCAGTATCTAAAAGCAAGCCACGTTGTCATAATATTAGAGTGGCATAGACTTTATTTTACTTTTGAGTAGAGAGTGGGAGCCATACTTCAGAAACTACATTTGATTGGCTTTTAAATTACATAGAAACTTAATTTAAAATTAGATTAAAAAAAACAAATACAGTTAATATGCCACTGTGCTGATTAAAAATACAATCCGTGGCCTGTGCATTTTGTGAGGTATGATACAAAACACGAAAGGTCATCAGAAGATCATCAAGTATGAGGAAAGCTGTGCAGTTTAGAGATTTTGAAAATATTCAATTTGTTATCAGCGTTCATGTAACAATTAATCCAGAGCTATTAAGAAGGAATACTTTATCATTTCATCCCACTCTCAGAAACTGCTCTTAGAACAGTGATGGCGAACCTATGGCACATGTGCCAGAGGCGGCACTCAGAGCCCTCTCTGTGGGCACGCCTGCTGCCGCCGCCAGCTCACACAGGTCCATTACGCCACCGCTGGCACCCGGAGTGCCAACTCCACCCAGCACAAAGGAGGCAAAGCAGCTGGCTAGCAAGCTCAAGTAGAAGTGGTAGAGCATGCCCCCATGCGCTCGCTGGTCTCTGTGTGCAGGGACTGGTGGTGTCAGGCAGCAGCCGCCCCTGCCTCGCCTTGCCCCGCAGCAATGGCACCCCCACCCTACCCCCTGCCTCACCCCGCAGGATGCGCCACCCACCAGAGACCCCCTGGATCTCCCCCAATCCTGCCCACCCCCCACAGGCATTCCCCCCACAAGCAACATCAAGGTGGCCACACCCACCCTGGCCATGCCCACTCAGTGCCATGACCACCACAGCCATGCCCGCCCCCACCCCCCCTGAGGGTACGACAATGCTGATGCAGCCCTGGCACTTTGCGATACGTAAGTGGATTTTGGGTTGCGGTTTGGGCGCTCGGTCTCTAAAAGGTTCGCCATCACTGTCTTAGAAATTAGTTTCGCATTATTTGAATGATTTGGAAAATAGAGTATTTAATGAAGGAGAGAAAACCTTCATTTGTGTTTTAGGGGAATATCTATAAAAATATGTATTTCTGGTTTTAACCCAGAATTAAAGAAATTTTAAAAAACAATTTCTTACATTTAATTTCTCAAGTGGCTGCCCCAAAGAGTAGATCACGTATGACTGTAAGTAATCTGTGTACTGCTGTTTAGCTTCTTTTTTCTCCGCCTCTAGACAGGAGATCTTCAAACGAGAGAGGGTTGCAAAGATATGGTGGAAGTTCTCCATCATAACCACATCCCGAGGAGTCTTCTGGCTTTCACTTGCTACTTTCTCAACTACAGAAACAAAAGGAAGACATACCATGCAGACATAAACACCATGAAATATCAAAGAGCAGGGATAATTATACTTATTTTCCAAGTCAGAAGATTGTTGTGATACATTTGGAAATGCAGGTAAAGAGTTAACGGTAAAGGATAGCAGACAGCAAATAAAAAGGTCTTAATTAGTGGTTATAAAAAGGAAAAAAGATAAGAAAGAAAACTAATAAGAGAGAAAGTATCATTATAAAAGAGAATTAGTTGGGTGTGTTCCTAAATTTAACAAATAAATAAATGAAAACTTTAATATCATTTCTAGTAGTAGAATAGAGATTTTAATGTACTACTGTATACTTAAAATCAGTTATCTCTCCCATTGTTATCATCATTAAATTATTTGAATCAGAAGAGACTCTTCTGTCTCTTCACACTAGAGCAGTGGTTCTCAACCTGTGGGTTGGGACCCGATTTGGGTCGAATGACCATTTCACGGGAGTCACCAAACCATGCTGTCCACCATTTTTTTCCCTTTTCCCTAGCTGTCCTACTCCCTCTTATTGGTGGCCACACCCACTTGGGGGTCACCACAACATGGGGAACTGTATTATGGAGTCACGGCATTAGAAAGGTTGAGAATCACTGCACTAGAGGTAGGCAACCTTGGCTCTTTTATGACTCGTGGACTTCAACTCCCAGAATCCTTGAGCCACCATGGCTCAGCTTGGAAACCTCTCCCTTTCCCCTCAGCATGGCTGGCTCAGGGATTCTGGGAGTTGAAGTCCATGAGTCATAAAACAGCCAAGGTTGCCTACCCCTGCACTAACCCATGCTTTGTTTAACTATAACTAGTGAGAATCAACTAACTTACTAAGCAATAGATAAGGATTTGGTCTTGAACAGCATGCAAAGGCAAAATCAAGCAAACAATATTTATAACTTAAGGGTTCCACACAGCCATAGAATTCAATGGGCATGTCCAAATCATAATTTATTTATTTATTTATTTTATGAGACTTATATACCGCTTTAAGTGCAAGCACTCTCTAAGCGGTGTACACCAGTAAGCAATGTATATATATATTTACATTGCCCCCAACAATCTGGGTCCTCATTTTACCTACCTCGGAAGGATGGAAGGCCTTGAAATCCCCCAGATTTAGCTAGTTTATGTCTTACGTTTGCTTGTTGACTGTCCCTATAAGTACCTCTAAATCAGAATCTGGGAATTGGCACAACAGAGTTATAAAGAAATGGGATGAATGCTAAAACAATTAATACATGATTGACAGGTACATACTCTGAAGTGACAAAAATGATTTAGAAGTGAATTGTAGTATAACAATACATAATAAGATGCAGCAATATAAGACTGTAGCCCAATTCGTCAACAAAATGAGATTATTTATGACATAGCAGATCATGGACTTTCAGAAAAGAGATTTTACCGTTAGCAAAAACTGCACGAATAAGTTTCAGGTAAGCTTTATCTAGATCTCCTCTGCGTTCAGCATTTCTGAATATAGATTCAGCCAAAGCTGCAAATTCTTCAAATTCAACAACAAAAGGAAGAATTCCAACTTTGCTCTTCTTGGATATCTTTACATCTTCCATCTGCTTTATCTGATTACTCTAAAGTTAAAAAAAAAAAAGTTAGCCATGTTTTTAAACTAAAACTCTTATTACCATGCAGGTAACTGATCTCTGATAAATAAATAAGGGGATCTCCGAGCTAATGATAAAAATGAAGGGGAATCTAGTTACATCTAGAAGACTGTCAAGGCATATTAGTGTCCCTCTGTATTTGCTACACAAAAATAGGAATGCACAAGATCAGTGGGTGTCCGTGCATGGGTGTGTATTCATTCCACGGATTTCATCTTGCTTTGTCTTCTTACCCACATTAAATGGAGGGAAAGGGCTCCATTTCAAAGGCTAAATACTGTATCTACACAATACTGAGTTGTTACACACTATGGCAATACCAAACCACAAAGCAGGCCATCCCATCTTATGGTTTCACTCTGAATCTTGAACTTTCTCCAGAATCCTAACTGCATGCAACCTAATCATCAAAGTGCTTAAAACTTACAATGCATTTATCAAAGTTTCGTTTGACAGTCACTAAAACATTTCCAAGAGTTGTGCTAAGGAAGGACGTTGGATCCACATTCTGTGCTGTCCACACGTGATGACTCATCTTCACTAGCATATAGAGGGAATTGAAGCTGTCAATCTTGTCCCCCAGAGCAATGAGGTTATTCAGTTCTAGTTCAACACAGCGAAATATTTTTGTCATCATTTGCCGGATCATGTGATTCCTGCAACAGATGGCATGGAGTATTGTAAATATTAATAATACTTATATAGGTATTAGGCAAGCATTGAGGTTTAGCATATATTTTAAGGACATTACTTGATTATTTTTCATTTTCTAAGTCAACATTCATTTCACAGAGCCTTAGAGAAAATGAATGTTGATCCGTTTTAGTGTTTTTCCAACTGAGCAATTTTAAGATGT
This sequence comes from Crotalus tigris, assembly GCF_016545835.1. NCBI lineage: Eukaryota > Metazoa > Chordata > Lepidosauria > Squamata > Viperidae > Crotalus > Crotalus tigris. The sequence goes on along the minus strand of NW_024097257.1, from coordinate 86,385 downwards.
GTGGACGTCAATTATCCAAGTTCCCCAGTCAGTGCCAAGTTCAAAAAACACTAATGAAACACTACTATCAACTTAGTGGGGCGGTAAGCAGCCGTATGACTAGCTTCATGTTGCTCTCAGCTTCTTTTGTAAAACTCTCTGGACAGAATTGAGATTATAGTAAGAGTCATTTGTCCCTTCCTTGGGAGATAAAGAAGACCAGAAAGAGAAAATGGCTCTCGTTATCAATTAAAGTTACCATAGAGTATCTGAGCACATTTGTGATTTTAAAAGCTTCATCACAATTCTAGTTCACAAAAAGCTGCCTTTTGCAACTGAAGCTATTTATCCACCCAAGTGAGTGCTTTTGAGTTTACATCAATGCCTTTACCCACCACTGAAATATCCAAGGTTAGGAAACTTTGGCATACCAATCATTAGCTCTGTGTCAAACTATACTCTCTCTTTTGACTACTATGTTATTACTTTTGCCCCGTTCTATATTCCAAAGACTTCAAATAGCTATATCCCTCTGATCCTGCAGCAAAGTTGATCATTTACCCTTTCTACTCAACCTAAGCAATTCTGATCAGGAATCTGAGCTTCATTCATTGTCAACATTTCTGTGATAGAATAACTTACCTAATTCACAAAATTTAGATTATTTAAAAAAAATAATAATAATAATCTAAAAATTTAGATGATGATGATGATGATGATTGATCATCGCACAGTCAGCCACATGTTCAGACTGGATTTGGCATTTTGTCTACCTATCGAGTCCTTACCCAGAACCTGGGATAGGCAGATGTGGATGTTTGAGGGTATTACAGGTATCGTCGCAGGATGGAAGCAGTTCCTAGTAAGGCTGCCTTTTGCAATTGACTAATAGCGAATTTGTCAATGCCAATGGTGTTCAAGTGGTTGTTGTTGTTGTTATTATTATTATGGATCATCGCACAGTCAGCCACATGTTCAGACTGGATTTGGCATTTTGTCTACCTATCGAGTCCTTACCCAGGACCTGGGATAGGCAGATGTGGATGTTTGATGGTATTACAGGTATCGTCGCAGGATGGAAGCAGTTCCTAGTAAGGCTGCCTTTTGCAATTGACTAATAGCGAATTTGTCAATGCCAATGGTGTTCAAGTGGTTGTTGTTGTTGTTATTATTATTATTATGGATCATCGCACAGTCAGCCACATGTTCAGACTGGATTTGGCATTTTGTCTACCTATCGAGTCCTTACCCAGGACCTGGGATAGGCAGATGTGGATGTTTGATGGTATTACAGGTATCGTCGCAGGATGGAAGCAGTTCCTAGTAAGGCTGCCTTTTGCAATTGACTAATAGCGAATTTGTCAATGCTTATTATTATTATTATTATTATTATTATTATTATTATTATATTATTATTATTATTGATCATCGCACAGTCAGCTACATGTTCAGACTGGATTTGGCATTTTGTCTACCTATCAAGTCCTTACCCAGGACCTGGGATAGGCAGATGTGGATGTTGGTATTACAGGTATCGTCGCAAGATGGAAGCAGTTCCTAGTAAGGCTGCCTTTTGCAATTGACTAATAGCGAATTTGTCAATGCCAATGGTGTTCAAGTAGTGCTCTAGTTGTTTTGGGATTGCACCCAAGGAGCTTATTACTATTGGTACTACCCTTGCTTGCTTTTGCCACAGTCTTTCTATTTCTATTTGTAGGTCTTTGTATTTTGTTATCTTCTCCAGTTCTTTCTCGTTTATTCTGCTGTCTCCAGGCACTGCCACGTCCACTATCCATATTATTATTATTATTATTATTATTATTATTATTATTATTATTATTATTATTTGTTATAGAAATGTCCTAAAATCTGCTTTTTTCCAGCACCTTTTCAACTTCTCACTGTGACCTAGAGCCCTAATACAAATCAGGTCCAATCTTGCTTATTTTCTGAACCCAGACAGTCATCCATTGGCTGCCATTTGCTGATGATCATATCTTCATTATTGGATTTCAAATAATTCTGGGAGAAATTTTTCAAAAATTTCACCATGAAGTCCAATCTTCTATATAAAATCCTGCAGTTTCCTTATTTATGAGCAGCCTAGTGCAATAAAATACGTTACACTTAAGGCAACACTAAACCAATTTTCTGTGGTTTTTTAATTCATTGCCACATGAGCAGAACATTTATTTATGTGATTTATATGCTGCTAACTTCCAAAACAGTCCTGAGCAACTTCTAAGGCTCACAATTTGTTCAAGACACAAAGAGTGTTTCATGTTCAGAAGATCCCTCTGCTAATTGGAAACATACTCAGAATATGCTGATTGCAGCCCACCAATATTGTGTGCTTTTGTTAAAGTTCCTCCATCAGTCTCCTCTGTATCACTCTGGAAAAGAAGTAAAGATTTAGATGGAAATCGAGCTAAGGTTATAGCCATTTAGTTCTCAGTCAATAATTTCCAAATTGAGATTCATACCACCGGTGTTCCAGGAATGCTGAGATGCTGTTGAAGTTTGAAGAATTTACTAATGAAGTCTTGTTCTGCCAGACAAAGGGGCTCTAATTCACTTAAGACCTGTTCAAAGATCTATGAGAATCAAAACAGATATTTAGCACACGCAAACACACGTATACAAATGTCTTATTGCCATTATGTTCCATTTAAAAGCAATGGAAGTGTTTTCAATTGACTGTTCCTGTGGTCATAAGACGCTATTAGAGGAAGAAGGAAAAAGCAGAAATAGCTCAGAAAATAGCTCTGCCAGATTTTTAAAAGGTGCTTAAAATATTAAAAGCTAATATTAAGAGATCAGCTGCTAGCCTACTCATAGCCTCTTTTTCTATATTGATAAATGCAGAAATTGCTGCCATATGACTTCTCCGCGTGCTGAAAAGGCAACAGAGGAAGTTCTGGGAATCATTTTGGGCCCAATGAGTTTCCCTTTTCCATTGGCATCAAATTCTGAGAAGTAATGTGAAGGGAAGAGTTCCAGCCTGCAGACCTTTGATCCCAGACGTGGGAAAGAATTGGGAATACTTGATACACAAGAACAATGGCATTTATATGTGTTAAATTAATATTTTGGGGGGAGCAATACACTGGTATGCAATTATACCCGGAATCTTTGCATTACCTTATCAAACTTAGTCCTATCTGCTACATCAAGGTCAGAAGCGGACATGTTTCCCATGTCTAGCAACGAGGACGACTGAGATCTACGACTTCCTGCGTTCTGAACGGAGAGTTTGTTCAAGCTAGATGTTGAGCCGGTCAATTTCCCGGAGCTTCCGTGAAGGCCTGTGACATAACACAAGCTAGATAAGAAGCTGCCACACAGTTAAGCATCATACGTTAAAAACAGTTTTCCTCATCTACCTGCATTTTTATGAGGGCGCTTCCTACAGAATAAACAAACGACTCTGGTGTTGCCCCATTGTTTCACTGAAGACAAATAAACTGATTCAGAAGTGCACACTGAATGACAGACACTTAGGATCAGCCAATACAAGAACTAGTGCCTAAGGCCACTAGCGATCCAGAAAAGAGCACAAGTAAGGGCAGACAGGAAGGCCAGGAACAATTCACGAAGGGGCACCTTCTAGAACAGTGGTTCTCAACCTTTCTAACGCCGCGACCCCATAATACAGTTCCCCATGTTGTGGTGACCCCCAACCACTTATACATCACCGGGTGCCAGGGGCGTGGCCAAAGAAAAGGGGGGAAAATGGCGGACAGGCTTGTTTGGCGACCCCCGTGAAATGGTCGTTCGGCCCCAAATGGGGTCCCGACCCACAGGTTGAGAACCACTGTTCTAGAAGCAAAGCGGAACAGAAGCGACGCATTACTATTTTCTTAGGAAGAAAGTAGACGCAACCAACTCCTGGAAAAAAAAATTAGGGAAAGCCGTCTCATTCTCGTGGCCCCTTCCAGGAGAAACCTCTCCCATGCCGATTACTCTTAACAACTTTGTTCAGTGTACTGCAGTTTGATTATATTTCAACTGGGAAGAAATGAGAAAAAGACCATTCTTGCAGATGAATCAAAATATTTTAAGAAAATATTTTAAGGTTGTGTTCCTCCCATGCTTAAAAAAAGTTCCAGTGAGTGAGTGGGGGGGGGGATTGCATCCCCATTTTTCATGCTTCCAATCCTTACATCCTTCACCATCCAAGGATGGCTGACCCTCTAGAATGGGCAAATGAAATTCTAAATTACGAGGACGACCCTTTGTCTCGCTCCCTCTTAGAGTTTTGAGCAGAATGCAATCTTCTGCTTTAATTCCAGACATATCATTGTTTGAGACGGCGCAAGACACTTTTTTTTGAATGTCTTGTTTCTCTTTAACTGTTTTTGAGCACCAATCGCATCAGCCCAGACTGGCATGGCCAATGGGAAGGGATTTAGAGTTACAACTAAAACATCTGACATTGGTCAGTATGATTCATTACTCACCCTGCACTATTGTTAATCATAACTACAATCAGTGAAAAGAAACTAGCCTCCAACCATCATTTATGAAACTAGCTTGTTTCTAGTAATTATGATTAACTGAACTATTCCACTCAGAGAAACAGTGGTTAATCTAAAGCAGTGATGGCAAACCTTTTAGAGACCGAGTGCCCAAACTGCAACCCAAAACCCACTTATGCATCGTCGGGTGCCGGGTGGGTGTGGCCCATTGGCTGGGTGTGGCCAATTGGGTGGGTGTGGCCCATTGGGTGGGCATGGCTGCGGTGGTAACGGCAGACTGGGTGGGACTAAAAAGTTCAATCAATCAATTCCAACTCTGCAAGATCTTTTTTTTCCCACAAGAAGTTGAAATTGATTGATTGATTGAATCTTTTTTTTTTTTTTTGCACACGGCGGTGGAGGCCTAAAGCGAAAAGGTTTTATAAAACCCAGCTGAAGGCCTAGGACTGGGGCGACAGCATGAGTGCCCACAGAGTGGGCTCTGAGTGCCACCTCTGGCACCCGTGCCATAGGTTCGCCACCACTGATCTAAAGTCTTCCAAACCCTTCTTTGCAGGTGCCCCGGAGAAAGAAGCTTATTCTTGAATTGAGAAACTATAATTCAGTAGCCAAACATTTGAAATGGTGAGGGAAGTGCAGTAGGACCCTGGGTTGGAAATCTCACGTCCTTGAAGATTATCCTTCGTATAGTCCAGTGTTTCTCAACCTTGACCATTTTAAGGCATGTGGACTTCAACTCCCAGAATTCCACAGCCAGCATTGCTGGCTGTGGAATTCTGGGAGTTGAAGTCCACATGCCTTAAAATGGTCAAGGTTGAGAAACACTGGTATAGTCAAAAGTGCTTTATACTACAGCATTAAGGGACTGGAATTAAGGGAAATAAACAGGTAAGTTGAAACAAGCGCCTGCACTATAGTGGTCAGGTAATACTCAACCCAGAGTATCTCAGTCTCATGAAATGCTGGTCAGAGGAGCTTCAAGCCATGAAACCTGATGTGTGTTGTCACAACAACCCACATTCAAAGAGCAGCACAATAGTTCTCAGCAAACAATGCATGGGGGGGAGTTACAGATGACTGGATGCCCATGCAGATGGCAGTGCCACTGAATACCAATCATGTCATGGATCTTAGACTAACAAAGGTGGGCAAGGGGGTTGTGTCTGAAATCATTTATTTGGCCACAAGAATGTCAGCGAGAAGTCAAGTAGCACCCTGGGGATAATGTTTCTCAAAATTAACTGCCGGTAGCTAATTGAGAATAACAAATATAGAAGCATAAGTATCAGTGTGCAAGTTCATACTGCTGCAACTTAAGCTGAAGGGTAGAGGAAATCCACCAGTCAGATTTCGTATGCACAAAATGGTATTCCCATAATGAATAAGGATGATGTGGTGCATAAGAATTCCATGCTAGCATTATTTAACCATTTTAAGTTCCTTGTGCTGGGCTTGCAGCTGTCCTGCGTGCCCTTGTCAATCCTCATGGATTCATTCACAGGGTCAGCCTCCTGGACTTTAAAATGCTTTTCTCATATTGCAAGAAATATGAGGAAGATGCGATCTTCCTAATTTGAACGTCAATTTTAAAACACGTTTTATTTTGCCCATGACTCAACTCCCACTGGAAATCTTCTACAGCATTCAAGTATTGTTTGCTGCTTCCCCGACTGAACATTTGCTTTTCCTGTACCTCAGATCAGTGCAAAAAACACTGCATCTGACCATTCACAGGTTTTGCCGTGATAATTTTGTTTTTTGGTTTACCAAAACATAAAATGAACTGGCAATAACCACTTAAAAGCTCTAGTGATACTCACTCTCTGTTTCCTGTTTGACAGCACTTTCTTTTCGAGGCAGGGTGGCTGGGATGAATTAGGTTGCAAGCATCAAAGACAAAGACAAGTTAAATATGCATTTGGCACAAATCATGCACGAGATGCAAGTTAAGCACTAGCTGGAAAGAAACATGCAGAGAACTATCAGAAGCAAGTAACTACAAGTTGCAAACGTACACAGCTGGGAAGGCACTAAGGTGGAATATATTTGAATATGCAGGAAATACGTGTTAAGTAGCCTCTCCATGATTTCCCAATTTTTATCCAGAAGGGGGAACCACAAACACAAATGATTGTGAATCCTGAATGCAAGATGGTGCATCAGGTGTGCACAAGTTATAAGAGAAAGCAGATCTTGCTCAAAGAATCTGGCAGCCCAAAGAAGCCACAAGATCTGAACTGGACAAAATGTGCGATAGGATCTTTTACAGTGTTCACATAACATCCTGGGACACATATTTGAATTGCAGGGCATTTTATTAACAGTGACTAAACAGGTAGTCCTTGATTTACAACCACAGTTGGGAACAGGATTTCAGCTGCTAAGGAAGGCAGCTCTTAAGCAAACTGTGCCTGGTTTTATAACCTTTTTGGCCACAGTTATGTAAATCATATGGTTGTTAAGTGAATTGGGTTTCCCCCAGGGATTTGCTTGTCGGAAAAAGGTCGCAAATAGCAATCTGAAAAAGGTCGCAAATAGCAATCACATGACCCTGGAATGCTCCGGATGCTGCGGTGGTTGTGAGTGCGAGGGCCAATCGTAATTCACTTTTTTCAATGCCACTGCAACTTTGAATGACTGTTAAAGAAAAACGACTGTAAGTCAAGGACTACTTGTGTGCACCTTTTTCTGCATTGCTGCAAACCAAACTACATGGATGTGCCTTATGTAATTACCAGGAGTCAAGTTTGATTTAAGGGCAACTGTGTTTTTATTTTTTGGAGAAAGAGCCATGGTGGTGTGCAGTGGTTAGAAATGAAGTGTTGTGGGCTAACTCACTGCTCAATGCCAGAAGTTCGATTCTCACCGGCTCAAGGTTGGCTCAGCCTTCCATCCTTTCAAGGTCGGTAAAATGAGGATCCAGTTTGTTTGGGGGCAACAGGCTGACTCTGTAAACCGCTTAGGGAGGGCTGTAAAGCACTGTGAAGCGGTATATTAGTCTAAGTGCTATTGCTATTTTACCCTAAACTGGAAGTTGACCCCAACTTTCTCTGCAGCATGGCAAGGGATGTGGATACAATTTTCTTGGACTGTATGAAAAAAACCACTTTCTTTGGTCATCTTCTAGACTCTAGTGCCTCTCTTGACACCTTCAGCTTTGCATTCTTAGGCTCTTCCCGACCATAATGGGACAATCCAAGTTGTGAGCCAAGAGATAAAATGCTACTTTATACAGCAACATCAAATAATCATTTTCCTGAGAAATCTTCCTCAAAAGACCCCGAGGTCCACTAAGGAAAGCTGTGAAAGGCTTATCAAATCTTTAAAGTGTATGTCACTGCATGAGGCAAAGGTGTGTCTTTATACAGAAGCATACAAATAGCCTCATTTTTTACAACTTGGATAGGTTAATAATAAGTTTTTCATGTGTAATACAGGATTGCTTTCTATCCTTTTTGCTGTAATGTAACTGTGTCTGGGTTTGTGCACAGATGGAGGAGACAAACGTTGCAATTGCAAATACAAAATCAGAGAAAATGTTAAACTAATACTGTAAGAAATCTGGAAATTACATTCTCAACTAATACCAGCTGACCAAATGATTGATGGTATAGTTAGAAAGTGCCCACAGGAAATACAATTCAGTGGAATCCTGTACCTGGTTATTTAAAAAAAAAAAAAAGTCATAGAATTCAAGTGGATTTACTTCCAAGTAAGCTATGCATACCACACAAATATACAATTTGCATCATTTGTACAATGATATCATTTCTGTATGACACAGCTTGACTGTCTGCTGCAGATTCCCATGACTAAATCTATTCTGATCTATCACAGGAAGAAAAAGATTTGTTAAAACCATTTAACATAAGAACATCATGAACCTCTGTTAAGATTTAGCTGAGAGATTATTTTTTTAGAGTAGACAGCCAGAGAGATCTTTTCTACACACCAGGTATATTAAGCTAAACTTAAAAATACAGTAACTCACAACTGTCAGTTTGTCTTACTGGATTTTTTCATCAAATGCAGACAAAACAAAACACATTTCAGATAATTCCACATCTGTAAATAGTTAAAAGTTAAAACAATGTAATCAAATAGTGACTTTTTTTTTAAAAAAAAGAAACCATCAAGGATATGGATATTCAACCATTTAAAAATGGAGCAAATGCATTAAGAATTTAGCTGCACATAGCAATATTTATATTTTTCTACACTGGGCAGGCTCTGACTGGTTGCATCAATGTTCTACTCTTGAAGGAGGAAAAGATTCTGGATCCGGCCTAACTCAAACGGCACGTCAAGAAAAGATCTGTTTACTCACAGAAATGGAATTGTGTATATATTTTTTAATGGCTTCTCCCTATACCTCGTCAATATCCTACTTGCTTTCCATTAAAAAAAAAAACAAAAAGCAGTCTTGCTGATTAAAAAACAAAACAAAACCAAGCTGCTAGAAGTAATATGCATTTTTTTCCCCCTCCAAAAAGGTAGTTGTATACAGGTCGTCCTTGACTTACGACAACAATTGAGCCCAAACTTTCTGTTGCTAAGGTGAGACAGTCGTTAAGTGCGTTTTGCCCCATTTTACGATTTTCCTGCCGCGGTCGTTAAGTGAATCACTGCAGTTTGTCACAGTTACTGACACAGTTATTAAGTGGTATCTGGTTTCCCCATTGATTTTGCTTGTCAGAAGGTCGCAGTGGGGGACCGCGTGACCTGTCATAAATATGAGCCGGTTGCCAAGCAACTGAAGCTTTTTTTTTTATAATGTTTTATTGATTTTCTAATTTTACATTTAAGTATTTTAAAAGCAACGTGGCGGCTGAGTTAATCGATAATTCAATAACATACAAGTATCTTTAGTACAAGTCTCAAACTACCACATTAAATATTTCCTCTCTGAAACTTTGATCACGTGACCATGGGGATGCTGCAATGGTCGTAAGTGTGAAAAACAGGCATGTCACTTTTTTTCAGTGCCTTTGTAACTTTGAATGGTCACTAAGCAAACTGTTGTAAGTTGAGGACGACCTGTATATGGCTGGAGAGGTCTCTCTCTCTCTCTCTGTGTGTGTGTGTGTGTGTGTGTGTGTGTGTGTGTGTGTGTATGTGTGCGTGCGTGTACATTCCATAACCAAGATATTTAGAAGAATCCATTCCTAGGATCCATCAACAGCATTTAAGAGAAATCCTGCTTGGCTGGAATCACATCCATAGAAAATTAGGTAGCCCCAACAACAGTTTAAACAAGGCTCACTGTTACTGTGTCTGTCAAGCAAAGAGCCGGGGGTTTAGTTCAATAAATCTTTCCAGCCCATGTATTATTATCTAATTTACATAACAACACTGAGCTTCCTCTCAAACTCTTAACAATTTTAACAACCTTGTAGGATGTCTGCAACTTTATTTCATTTCTGGTGAACGTGTTGCAGAAGATGACTTTATAGTTTCTTATTTACCTCCCTTTTTATGCATAGGGCTGAGACTTGTCTGAGGCATAATTATTACTAATGAATAAATGATATTTATTTACATTTAGCAAAGAGATATTTTTAAGATGCTTGAAATAATTCTGTATTTCCGTTACATTCTGAGTGCTGAACTGCAAAAAAGATTCTTCAGTATTTCATTTTTAAAAAAAAAAACAAAACTTACCAAACTTTTTTCCTTCCTTAGTTGCGCCTGTCATTTTAATCTTGGCCACTTCAAAGAAGTCCTTTATCTCTCTATCATACAAACGTGATAAATAATCCATATAGTTCTTAAAAGAAAAGGAGACACGGTTGGCTCCAAGAGAGAATACAAACAATTCGGCTGTTTTTGTGTCCATATATTTAAGATAATTTTGACAAATTAGTATGTGAACAGCAGTAAAGAACAAAAGACAGAATTAAGAGAAGAGCTTACTTCATTTACCTTTACTCTAGGTCAGTGGTTCTCAACCTTTTTAATGCCGCAACCTCCAACCGGTCGTAAGTCGAGGACTACTCAACCGGTCGTAAGTCGAGGACTACTCAACTGGTGAAGCACCGTTAGCAGAATGGGACTTTTGGCGGGCTCAGCAGGGCAGAGACAGCCTGGACAATTCCTGTTGGCTTTTGAAAGCCAATAGAATTAGACTCTATTCAAGAGAGTCTATTCGATTGGCTTTCAAAAGCCAATAGAATAAAAGGGAGTAGCACAGCTAAGGAAAAGGGGGGAAAAGGTGGCGGACTGTGTTGTTTGGCGACCCCCGTGAAATGGTCGTTCGACCCCAAATGGGGTCCCGACCCACAGGTTGAGAACCACTGCTCTAGGTTATAAAACAATAAGTCTGGGAGATTATTTTTTTTTTTACAAATTTTACCAATTTTTTTTACTAATTGCTTTGGTACTCTATCCCAGGGGTCCTCAAGACCTGTGGACTTCAACTCCCAGAATTCCTCAGCCAGCTTTGCTGACTCTGGGAATTGAAGTCCACAAGTCTTAAAGTAGCCAAGATTGAGGATCCCTGCTCTAGCCAACAGACACCAATTCACCCATGCCAAAGTCTTGCACCAGTCCAGTGCCATATTGCAAAACTTTCACATATGTTTAATTTTACAACAATATTGCTCTGCTAAGCATGCCTACTTTGGCAAAAGATCACTAATGTGAAATCCATAAATAATATCTTCTGCACAAAGGCCAGGTTTTTTGGGGGGTTTCTTTCTCAATTTCCCATTGTAATTGTTACAGATATGCAAAAAGAAACGTTAAGCATACTTAAAAGCAAGTATGCCTATAGAGCAATGGTTCTCAACCTTTTTAATGCCGCGACCCCAAACCGGTCGTAAGTCGAGGAGTACTCAACCGGTCGTAAGTCGAGGACTACTCAACTGCTGCAGCACCGTTTGCAGAATGGGACTTTTGGCGGGCTCAGCAGGGCAGAGACAGCCTGGACAATTCCTATTGGCTTTTGAAAGCCAATAGAATTAGACTCTATTCAAGAGAGTCTATTCTATTGGCTTTCAAAAGCCAATAGAATAAAAGGGAGTAGCACAGCTAAGGAAAAGGGGGGGTGGAAATGGCGGACTGCGTTGTTTGGCGACCCCCATGAAATGGTCGTTCGACCCCAAATGGGGTCCCGACCCACAGGTTGAGAACCACTGCTCTAGACAGAAGCATCCTGCTCTTGTCTGATGGCCATGAGACAAGCCACCAGCCAAAGCAACTGAAATGCCAATACAATTGAAACCTAGTGAAAATGGCCGAGAAAAGATAAAAAGGGGGTTGGTATGGGAAGATGCCATGAAATTGTATCTGGTGTATATGTTGTTGTTGTTGTTAATTGCGAAGTCGTGTCCGACCCATCGCGACCCCATGGACAACGTTCTTCCAGGTCTTCCTGTCCTCTACCATCTTCTGGAGTCCATTTAAGTTCACACCTACTGCTTCAGTGACTCCATCCAGCCACCTCATTCTCTGTTGTCCCCTTGTTCTCTTGCCCTCAATCTTTCCCAGCATTAGGCCCTTTTCCAGTGAGTCCTTCCTTCTCATTAGGTGGCCAAAGTACTTGAGTTTCAACTTCAGGATCTGGCCTTCTAAAGAGCAGTCGGGGTTGATCTCCTCTAGGACTGACCGGTTTGAACGCCTTGCAGTCCAAGGGACTCGCAGGAGTCTTCTCCAGCACCACAGTTCAAAGGCCTCAATTCTTTTGCGCTGGTGTATATATATATATATGTAATTTCATAGGTGATGAGGAAAATATTAATTTGCTTGTACTTTTGCTTCTTAAATCAAATCAATCTTAATTAACGGGCCACAGTTAATTAAGATAAAAGGAAAAAATATAGTTATTCTAAAGCAGGGGTCCCCCAACCTCCAGGGTCCGTGGCCTGTTAAGAACCAGGCCGCACAGCTGTAGGTGAGGGTGGGAAAGAGAGCGAAACTGAAACCACTCCTCTTCCACACACACACACACACACACACACACACACCGGTCTGTGGAAAAACTGTCTTCCACGAAACCAGTCCCTGGTGCCAAAAAAGTTGGGGACCACTGTTCTAAAGTATCTAAAAAGGGACAGGGTTAACACTACAGCGTACTGTGCAGACTATAGAAAAGTACTTGGCTGTGGGCAAGGAAATAAAATCAGATTGATCCGATAATAACATCTTGGGATAAAGCAAATCGGAACAACCAGGCTATTTAGTGAAGACTGGAAATAATAATAATTCCTGGCATGCCGCTGATTTGATCTGATTTGCTTTTTTAAGTATTCGTTTTTGCTGTTTCTTTTCTTTTCTTTTTTTCCTCCTTTATCTTTTTCTATTTTTCATCTTTTTCTGATTTCAGTTTGCGTCATTACTGTCTTTCTCTTTAATAAAAAGTAGTTTTATGTGATGGCCAAGAAAAACTGCAAGCACTCTAAGGAAAGCATTCCCCTCCCACCCCTCTTAATATATCATCTTAAAAAGATCTTGTAAAGGAGTAGTTAACTTTCCCCCAAATTCAAGCGCTGTCACGTTCTGGGGAATAATCTGACATCACAATCCAAGAGGTCTGCAGATGAAAAGGGTGCTTTGATTTTGCAAGAGTGCCATACTCCATACCCGATTTCGCTCTTTGAGCGACTTACCTTCGTCAGCCCTTCGTATTTCCCATAATCTGTGTTCTTTAACCATTCCATAAGTTTGGCATACCGGAGCAGATCTCGGTGAAAAGGGTGATGGTTTGGCAAGGTCAACTCAGCAGAGTGCTGGGCAAGAGTGGAGCTCTGGTCATGGCCCTTTGTGGAAGGAAGCAACAGAAGGAAGCTGCTTGAAATAAATTATAGCGGTAAATCTGCCAACCCAGACAGCCCAAGAGGTTGCCATTTAATCACAGAAAAGAGACTCTGCTTGCCATTGGTTAGTTATGCCTCCCTGCTGTTCTGTGAAAAACAAAATGGCTGTAGCGTTCAGAAACAACATAAAGGACAAATAAACACTGGATTACAGATTAACCACAATGCATCCGTCTTATCAGGAGTTGCATCTTCCGCTGAAGAGTTCAAAATGGCCCTCATGAAACTTACAACTTGATTAATTAATATAAATTTATACAAGTATACAAGGATTCCAATTATCTGCGAGATGGAAGTTAACCATTACATGTAATCTTTGCCTTGACTTATACTCTTCAATCTTGTCAAGGACAATTTTTAAGTAAAATTTGTTAAACGCCTCTGACATGCAACTCCAGACAAGATGTTAACACAAAGCAGTGCTAGTTAACAAATACCATTCATGTACATTTAAGCCACACTATTGACCAACTATTTGTCCACCGAGAAAAAAAACCCAAGACCTTATCTAGGTGATCCAACTTCTTAACTTTTGTTTAATAAAAATTCAAAGAAAATCACTATCACTATATCTTGGGATTGATAAACTGGAATAAATTGCAAAATGTGATTGACCCAGCACTGATATGTAGAATTTATATTTACTAAGCTAGTCAGTTAACCTACACATTTACCAATAGGTTTGCAGATTTCCTGTTTTCTAGCCTGGTGCCTTTGCCACTAGACAAAACTGGGTCTCCAAGGAATATCCCCACTAATTACTTGTAAACTGATGTGTCGAATGGCCACTATTATAACAACAGTCATTTTAGTGGGAGCCTCAGCAACATGCTTTCAAAATTTCCATGCTCCTTCTTGTCAATTTCCCCCCCACACACACATACACATTTGCTATGGCAAACTTATTTTCCCGGGATGGATTCTTATGCAGTCAAAACTGATTAATCCATTCACGACAAGGAAGACTTTGGGAAAACGCATGTTTTGCAAGAAAAGAAATAAATTAAGAAAAAACTTGCTCAATTGGACAAAAGGCTCAAATGAGTCAATGAGAACCAAGCACAAACCAACTTCTAGGAAGAGGATAAGAAGGACGCCATATATAATTTAGTAATTGGAAAGAATTATCTAATGGGGAAAAATGTACCTTTGGAAATGATCCATTATGATAGAGATAATAAGCTAGTGCATCCATTTGTATTCACAAGCAACTTACTTTGATACACTTTAATCATACATTTCATATTAACCATATACTTTAAACATTGTCTATTTAAATTCATTATCTTCTTATCTAAGATGGACTTCTTTACCAAGTGCTCAAACTGTGAAAGATTTAAAGAAGACGTAGCTGTCACAAAGACTTATTCTTCAACTCATAAGCCATATTTTCTATTTTACAGAGGCAACGCTGCAAGAAATAGTTAGATTTAGCAAGCCTTGTTTAAAAAGAAGCCGAGTAAAATTCAAGCAGCTTGATTCAAACTCTATACTCACAGAAACCGAAAGATAGTAGGACCTGTTACTGAGACCCTTCTCCAGTTCAATAAACTATTTGAAGATAAAATACAGGGATAAAAAATACAGAGAACTGAATAGATTTGCCCAAACAATCCGCAACAGAGCTTGAATGGTGAATGTAACACTTTAAGATGAATAAATGTACAATTGCAGAACCATCTGGAGATCACTATATATATCTATATATATTTGTGATGACTCACACATTTCAGTTAACAAACAGAACAATCTCTTTAATCATCAGAATAATGTATATCAATAATCCAGAAAAGTAGATTCTCTTAAAAAATAGGATATTGTTTTATATTTTTGCATCATCACAGTATGATTTCCATCTGTTTCATTTGCAGTATTCTAAATAGCAACCTAAGGACAAATCTGGGAAGACGAATGCAAAGGACAAATTTGGAACTGAGTTGTTATGGTATAGTATAGTAAAACTATCCATCATGCCCTACACAAGGTTGAATCTGGATAGGATATTCACAGTTGGAATGTTTTGCTTTTCAATTTGGCCCAGCTCTTTGAAGATTGCCTGGAGAATTTTGGAAATCAAAATCCACATATCTTAAAACTATCAAGATTGAAGAACACTGGCTCAGATGTTTGGGCCATGGATGGCCTTTTAATAACACTGTGGATTGTTTATTTTCTTATTCATTCTAGAATGCTAGACATGCCTCCAAAGGAGACCTCTTTTAGATGGCAATAAATCATTCCATATAACAATATTAATCACTGCCTTTTTGGACTATCTTATTATTGTGGAGTAAAATACATAAGGCTTACATCAGTGGTTCTCAACCTGTGGGTCGGGACCCCATTTGGGGTCTAACGACCATTTCACGGGGGTCGCCAAACAAGGCTGTCCGCCATTTTTTTCCCCTTTTCTTTGGCCACGCCCCTGGCACCCGGTGATGTATAAGTAGTTGGGGGTCACCACAACATGGGGAACTGTATTATGGGGTCGCGGCATTAGAAAGGTTGAGAACCACTGGCTTACATGGATAAAGGCTATTCTAGTCAATCTTAATGTTATTGTACAATTAAAAAGTGTCTTCCTGGATATGACTCAATGCTCATCTTCATTGGATCAAAGGCTCTCAACTAATACCAACTAATACCCTGTTTCCCCGTAAGTAATGCCTACCCCGAAAATAAGTCCTAGCTTGATTTTGGGGGGGGGTGGGCCTAATGTAAGCCCTACCCCAAAAATAAGCCCTAGTTTGGGGCGAGGCACGCACCTAACAATCAAGCTAGGGCAGGGATGGGGAGGGTGGAGCTGCCCCACACCCCCCGCACCCACTTACCTGGCAGCCAGGCTTCTCCTCACCAGCCCATTTCTGCAGCGTCTTCTGCAGCTAGGCCTGCATTTCTCAGTCATAGGCCTTTCCAGAAGGCCACTGCAGCCGAGAACTGAGCTATGGATTCAATCCATAGCTCGGTTCTGCAAAACCTATGCCAGGGTAGGCAACCTTGGCTCTTTTATGACTCGTGGACTTCAACTCCCAGAATTCCTGAGCCAGTACAGCTGGCTCAGGAATTCTGGGAGTTGAAGTCCACGAGTCATAAAAGAGCCAAGGCTGCCTATCCCTGACCTATGCAGCCGGGAACTGAACTATGAATTGAATCCATAGCTCAGTACTCAGCTGCAGAGGCCTTCCGGAAAGGCCTGACTACAAAATGCAGGCCGCAATGCAGCTGCAGAATGAAGTTGCTCCTTTGGTCAGAAGTATTGGACTAGCTGGGCTGGGCTGGGCTGTCGGTGCCAGACATGAGTATAAAAGACACCCCCCCAAAATAAGACCTCTTTTGGAGGCAAAAAAAAATTAAGACCCAGTCTTATTTTCGGGGAAACACGGGTATATTTTTTTCCATATGGCATAATTATAAAAAACGTGCTACAAAAAAAATGCCATTCTTACCTACACCTGTTATTTTAACCTAGCCAAATCTGCAATACGTTTACAAAGCTGCCTGAATTAATGCCAATTTCAGCAAAAAAGAAAAAGAATAGAGGCTGGATTCCCCACATTTAAAAAAAAATCAGGCAGTATCTGTTCACTTAGATGCCCACTGGAAATCGATCGATTTTAGGTAAAGGATACTGGCAACCAGAATCATGAACTTCACGTTGTTTTCTATTCCAAATTTCGTTATGGAGAAATGCGCAAGGAGATGTTTAAGAAACAGCTTTTACTGGGACAGAGTTTCTTGAAAACTCTGAAAACTAAAGCGAGGAACCAGCTACAAAGTGAGAAAAGAGAAAAGCAGCACCTGTTGAACGAAGACATTGTTGAGGTGACTGGCTAGTCTTCGTGCAAACAGCTCACGCAGGTCGCTGAATCGCTGCTGCTGCTGATTGATCGCATAAAGCAATTCATGTCCTAAGATCAGAAAATGGGAGAGAGGCTTTGAAACCATAAACGTTACAGGGGTGTCACTCTGTGAGGGAGATGGGCAATTTCAAAATGTGATCTATAAATAAAATAATTCAGGAGAAGTGGAGCCTCTCAGTCTCCTCTGTTGCCAAGTCTACAGGCAACCTGCAGAACTGTTAATTACTCTCCTTCTAAATAAAACTATTGGTTTTACCCTCCCAAAATTAATTAATTAATTAATACCATTTATTTATACTATTTATATATGACCATTCCTATAAATCGCAGATTACAACTCTAGAAGGCTAACAATATGTGGGCTACAATACAAAAGCATGAAAACCTCCAATGGTCACCGAGAACAAACACAGCAAACATTCAACAATGCTAACATTTCACAGGCCCTTTAATCTCCCAACCCCATGCTCTGGAGCACATGCAGGTCTTCAGTTCTTTGTGAAAGGCTAGCAGGATCAGGCCAAACCTACTCTTGGAAGAAAGAAAAGGCCCACTGGTCTTCAAGGGCAAACCTACCGTATTTTCCGGCGCATAGGACAACTCGGCGTATAAGACGACCCCCGACTTCGGCGCCCATTTGCATGCCTAGAAAGTCGTCTTGTACGCCGGAAAATATGGTACATATACATCAACTCTCCTAATAGGCCGGACAAGACCAGGAAATCAACTCCACAGAAAGGCTGAGAGTGAGAATAATTAATCGGTGGAATCGCTTATCTCCAGAAGTTAAGGGTGCTCCATCCCTGGAGGATTCAAGGACAGACTGGACAGCCATTTGTCCAAAATGTCCTGCTTGACCAGAGGTTTGAAGCAGAAGAACTCCAAGTTCCCTTCAAACCCTATTATTCTATGTTCTAAAAATATCTGGCAAGATTGGCAATAACAGAATCTTGCGAATCTTATGTCTTCCTGAGCTGCGACCTACAAAGGTTATCTTGTTCGGGATTTTAAAAATGCTTCAAGCCCTCCTGCCTAGGCAATGGAACCTGTATATTGCCATCAAGGTTGTCCTCGTTGGAAGAAGTGATAAGAAAAATCCTGGAGTGTGCTGAGATGGACAAATTAACAAAAGAGATAAAAGAAAAGGAAGACACAGAGTACTATCTAACATGGAACAAGTGGTATGACTGGTTGAAGACTAGAAATAATAGAGGAGAATAAAGGTGGAAAGGTCAAAAGTGGAAGTGTGTATAATAAAAACAACAGGACAACAAGGATAAATATTCTAAAGAAAATAAGGGGGGAAAATGTAAATATAGAAGATTACCGTTACGAAATTGCTATTAAAAAAAAGGCAGGAGTATACACTGTGTGTGTATGTGTGTTATGCGCATCGCATAACATGCGATAACATGCGCTGGGCAGGCCATGTTGTAAGGATGCCAGATCATCACATCCCTAAACAGCTCTTCTATGGTGAGCTGTCTCAAGGAAAGTGATCGCATGGGGGACAAAAGAAGCAATACAAAGACACATTGAAAGCCTCTCAAGTCCCTGGATATTAACACCATCTTTTGGGAACTTCTGGCGCATGATCGACCAACATGCGCACCTTGGTATACCAGGGTTGCCAGACATATGAACACAGAAGGACAATCTTGACACAAGAGAAGCGAGCACTCCGCAAAGCCAGAGCTGTAAATGCTGAAGTAACAGTGTCTACATTTCTTTGCTCAGTATGTGGCAGAACATTCCATGCCAACATCGGTCTTATTAGCCATCTACGGACACATCGCTGATGGCCCATAACCCACAAGATGTCAAGGTCTTCATCGAAATCAATGGACGAACAACTATGTGTGTTACGTTTTGTTTTGTTGGTTTAAAAAATAAAAAAATATATATTTAAAAAAAGGTTGTCCTCCTTACTTTCTACAATATGCAGAGCTCCTGCTGTCTGACACTAATCCAGAGGCCACATATCACATAATCCGGTTCTGCATGGTCCACATAAAGTAAGATTACAAAAGCAACTGAACTTGCCTGATTATAATAGGCTAAGTGTGACTTATTCCTAGCTCTAAATTTAGGACAAACCTAGCTTTTATTTTAGCCCAAATCACTCATATTTAAGTAGAACTTTATATCTTTAACATTTATTGTAGTTAAAACAAAAACTGAACTGTATGCTGCTCACTGTCACTTATAGTTCTATCTTGAAGCCTGTTTTTTTTTTTTTACTTTGGTTAGTGACTACAACTGTCAGCTGCCACCTTGTGCTCGCTTGTGCTTCACTGCTACGTGGTGACAGATGCCATGAACAGTAGGGAGGTGGAATGAAGGGGAGAATGCTTGGGGTAACGAAAGTAAGTGCTATGCCTTCTCGAGATGCTGCCTCAAGATCACCCAGTTGGAAGGAGGAGGGAGCATCATACCAAACTGCACTTGGACCAACTGTTATGAAAACATCTTGTTTGAACCTGACTGGTTACACCAGGGTGGGCACTGAGAAACTGTTAAGATGGGTGGGGGGAGTAGAACAAATCTCAGTTTTGGCTTTGCAATATTGCAATACACTTGATCTCTAATAAACTATACCTTTCTCAACAAATGGAGCCAAGGATGGTTTCTGTTTAGAGCAGTGTTTCTCAACCTTGACAATTTTAAGGCATGTGGACTTCAACTCCCAGAATTCCCCAGCCAGCATTGCTGGCTGTGGAATTCTGGGAGTTGAAGTCCACATGCCTTAAAATTGTCAAGGTTGAGAAACTCTGGTTTAGAGGTTTAAGTTGTGGCAGGTCTGACAACAACAAAGATTGATTTGATTTTAGGTTTTTTTTAAGAACTTAAGGAAAGCAGAACATTCCAATCAGACGATATGGTCACAATATATACAGCTGTTTTTTTTTTTCTAATGCCTACCTGGCTGAAGAGCTACATTCATGCATTGTAAAAGTGCGTCTGCTGCATTTGTGCAGGCCTCAATGCCGCGTGAAGAGGAGAGGTCTCCTTCCTGGAGGGCCTTGATATGACCTTTGGCCAAATCCATATGGTTCTGCAATAACAACAGGAAAACCCAACTCTCAAGCACAATTTACTTTTTCTTAGTTATAAAAAACAAGCCCAACTATTCTTTTTTCCACATGTTTTAATAAGATCATTTCAATCACGCTTCCTCAAAGTGTCATCTTCCAGATATTCTCCTGAATTACAACTTGTCTCCAGAATTTTGCCAAAGGGTCTCTAGGATCTGTGAAACATATTAAGAGAGCCAGTTTGGCTTGGTGGTTAAGGCACACCTTAGCTCTGAAAGCCAGCTGGTTAACCCTGGGCCAGTCACTCTCTCAACCCAATTCACCTCATAGGATTGTTGTTGTGAAGAAAATAAGAGGAGATAGGTGTGTCGGATATGTTTGCTGCCTTGAGTAATTGGTAAAAATAATAAAGACCGGACACAACAAACAAACAAATGGATTTGCCTGTTAAGGCAACTCTGCTACACTACTATATCAGCTGCTGTTTTAATTTTTAATGCATGTATAGTTTATCTCACTCTACTTGATACTGCAGTTTATCTGTTTTTTCACCATTTAAAAGTATATTTATATGTTCCACTTTTTTTTTTTTTAACAAACCCTGTAATCCCTTGCTTCAGGTGGGGTACTGAATGGAGCTGAGCATTTACTGACCAGATGCCCTTCCTGATGCCTATGAAGAGTTTGCAACAGATATTTTTCTCTTTGCTCCCTGATAGAGAAACATTTGTCTCTGCCTAGGATTGAACTCTCAACCTTCCAAGTGGGAGACAAGTGTCTTCACCTCTAGGCCACTGTCCCGCTCATATTTATATATTTCACATATTAGCTCTTATATCTCAATTATAGGTATATTGGGGTGCCCAAATCATTTGATAAACCTAATCTAGTTCTCCTGGAATGGTCTTTTACTAAAATTAGTGTGGTTTATTTTATCACCTATTGTAGAACACTCCTATGATAATTGGGTATTAGAAATGTCAATCAAAGGGTGTAACACAGGGTACCTCCTCTGAGTTTATACTGTGGAAAGAGAGATCTGGGAGATCTGAGTGGAAGGACAGGCCTGACAGAAAGTTAAGTCCCACCTCTCTGGAAACCTTCATCTATTAATACGCATTTTGTGCCAGGAAAGCCAAGGATTGACATTCTACAGATGAACTGTAAATTAGCAGTTAGCAGAAATCCTAAGAGGTTAATCTACACTATACTCTTTAATGAATCTGTTTACAACTTGTTATATAATAAAATAATAATAGAAAATACTTGTTTTATATTTTGGCAGTGGTTTGCTCTCCAAGCTTGTTTCAATTTAATTTCTGAATGTTTCATTACCAGACCAGGTAACAACATCATGATGATGTTACCTATTCTGGTAACGGGATGTTACCTAGTCTGGTAACAAAACATTTAGAAACTAAATTGAATCAAACTTGGAGAGCAAACCACTACCAAAATAATAAAAGTTAATTTCAGCTTTGGTTTAAAGATGAAAAATGTGCTGTTTGGTATTCTGCATCCCTATCACAGCAACCTTGGCTCTTTTATGACTCGTGGACTTCAACTCCCAGAATTCCTGAGCCAGCCATGCTGAGGGGAAAGGAAGAGTTTCCAAGCTGAGCCATGCTGGCTCAGGAATTCTGGGAGTTGAAGTCCACGAGTCATAAAAGAGCCAAGGTTGCCTACCCCTGCACCTATCATGACATCTGAGATATATAGAGAAATGGGGGGGGGGAACTCAAAAGATTTTCAAATCACAAAAGGTTTTCATGGTGGCAACAAACACTATTGTGATATCTTTAGATTACAGGTAGTCCTCACCTTATGGCCACAACTGAGCCCAAAATTTATTTTGCTAAATGAGAAATTTGTTAAGTGAGTTTTGCCCTATTTTACAACTTTTTCTTGCCACCGTTGTTAAGTGAATCAATGCGGTTGTCAAATTAGTAACATGGTTGTTAAGTGAATCCGGCTTCTCAATTGACTTTGCTTGTCAGAAGGTGGCAAAAGTCAGAGGGGATCACATGGCCCCAAGTCACTGCAACCGTCATAAATATGAATAAGTTGCCAAGCATCTGGATGTAAATCACGTGACCATGGGGATGTTCCAACGGTCATAAAGTGTGAAAAATGGGCATAAGTCACTTTTTTTTTCACTGCTGTTGTAACTTTGAACGGTCACTAAATCAACTGTGGTAAGTTGAGGACAATCTGTCCTGGCCTTATGTTTTGATTCTGGTAAACAAACCAACCCATAAATATTACAGTGAATCACTCCAAACATTTTGTATGGATGATACGTGGAATTAAGACCATTTCAATGCTTACAACAAGGAACTCTATCTCTGACAGCAGTTTTAGGTTGTTCGTGTTGCTGAGGTGAATGAGATGGTTGCTTTCTGAAATCTGATCCATTTGTTCTTTTACACTCCGGAGCATTTCTTCGTAACTGCTCAGCTTCACCTCGATTTGGTCCACTTCTTTCAGTGCCTCATCCAGCAATTTCATCAAAATGTTCACCTGTTTCTCAGAGGCCATAATTGACTGGATGTTTGCCTATAAAGCAAGCAGCAGAATTAACCAATAGTCAAATTAGAAGTAAACACAACTGGTGACTACAACAGCAGCAATTTTATCTATCTATCTATCTATCTATCTATCTATCTATCTATCTATCTATCTATCTATCTATCTATCTATCTACCTACCTACCTACCTACCTATCTACAGTATCTATCTGTCTGTCTGTCTATCTACCTACCTATCTACAGTATCTATCTGTCTGTCTGTCTGTCTGTCTGTCTATCTATCTATCTATCTATCTATCTATCTATCTATCTATCTATCTACCTACCTACCTACCTACCTACCTACCTACCTATCTATCTACAGTATCTATCTGTCTGTCTGTCTGTCTGTCTGTCTACCTACCTACCTACCTATATATGTACAGTATCTATATATCTGTCTCTTTCTGTCTGTCTGTCTGTCTGTCTGTCTGTCTGTCTATCTATCTATCTATCTATCTATCTATCTATCTATCTATCTATCTATCTATCTATCTATCTACAGTATTTATCTATCTATCTATCCATCCATCCATCCATCCATCCATCTACCTACCTACCTACCTACCTACCTACCTACCTACCTACCTACCTATTTGGAAATTTTATATGGAAAATCTATATTGCCGTCTACTCGCTCACGGCAACTCAAGGTGGCTTACAGGAAATAAAAATACAATATAAAAGCAATCATTTAACTTTTTGATAAATGCGCCACGTGTTAAATACAAACTAATCAGACAGTGCTGCTTGGACAAATTACAGTATATATGCAGCTTTCAGTATTTCATATTGCAGGTAAGGAGCAGGTAAGAGCACAGAAGAGAAGCAGTATAAATAAACGTTTTACCCTGATACTGAACTCAATAGGAGCACCAGCCCACCATGATACTAAATTAACATACATTCTTGAGATGCCATTAGTGATTCAGTGGAAATTTGAATTAGTTTTCTGAAATATGACTAAAACTACAAGTAGTCCCCCATTTATAACCAGTTCCTTAGCAAATGTTTGAAGTTACAATGGATTTCTGTAGGAGTACTTAGAACCTGGATTTGGAGTTTCAGTGGCCGCCCCCGCTCCACCCAAATTATGTGACTGCGCTTTGGGTGCTCAATAATCAGCTCACTTTTACAGCTGCTTGCAGCATCTTGTGGTCATGGGACCACATTTTACAATGGTCCATAGAGAACCATTGGTTTAATGACTGCAACATTCACTTAACAACCACTGCAAAAACGTCATAATATCAGGTTGTTGTCATGGGTGGCCCGATGTACAACTCTTACAATTTACAACCATAACGAGCGTGCTCATTATGATCATAACTTCAGGACAATCTCTACTTCTGACATAGCAAATTTATAACTCAAAAGAAAAAAACAACAACCATACATTCCAGAAGTAGAGACCAAAATTAATTCTGTCCACCAAGCATTACTCCCTTTAAATTTAAGAATGAGTAAAAAAAATAATAATAAATCTTTCTCTGAATCCCAATGCGGCTTCTGTCTAATCCAGCAAGTGAATTTTTCACTGACTGCTTGTGAATACAGTCAGTGAATACATCAACAGGCAGCCTTACCCCATCAAGAACTTGGAGCTCTCTGGACAGCTTATCTGCAAAAGCTTCTGCATTAGAGATAGCATATTCACAGCCTTCCATCATGATTTCAATATCCTGCTCTTCTCTAGCATTTAATTCTTGGTATTCATCCACAGCCTCTTCATCTGTTCCTGCCACATTCTGATTTTCACCACTGGGAACTGATTCTAAATAGGAGGAGAAAGAGATGGTCATAATTCATGAAAAATTGGATACACCTGCACAGGGCATTAAAATCATACTAGTTAGTTCTAATTCTCTAAGACAGAGATCCCCAACCTTTTGGGCACCAGGGACCGGTTCCGTGGAGAAAGGGTTTTCCACAGATCGGAGGGTGTGTGGTTGTGTGCTGCCTGCATCCCACAGATGGGGCTTTGCTTGTTTGTGCGGACCGGTTGCTGGCATGCCGTGGCCCGCTACCGGTCCATGAGCCGGGGGTTGGGGACCCCTGCTCTAAAAAAAGGGGAAATGCCCATATAAGCCTCACTGTCAGTCACATAGCTAGGAAACATTAATGTTCTTTAATCTAACATCATGTAGCATAAAGATATTCGGCTTAACTTCATCCACGTTGAAAATCTACGTTGCTCCACGATTTTTTAACCAAATTATAAAAAATATCTATTTTTCTTTTTTTTATTGAAAATTTTTTATTTTTAACATACAAGCATTTATAAAAATACAATAAAATTTTAAAGTAGGAAAAAAAAACCCTTACCCTCCCTCCCACCCCCAACCCCCCTCCCTTCACTTCCCAGAGCAGAATACAGGGTTAATAATAACAAAATTTATAATAATTAAGAAAAAGGTAAAAAAGAAAAGAAAAAAGAGAATTTTTTTTGTCATAATTAACCTTTAACTCCATAACCTATAAAACAATTCTCTATAATATTTAATAATCATTCATAAAATAAATGAAACTTTTTAATTCCATACTTTTTCTGGATATAATCTATCCACCTTCCCCATACAATAATATATCTTTCTTGTGTATGATCCTTCTCTTGTTTCAGCAAGAGAAAAATAGATATTAACTATGATGGGAAAAGTTTTTAAAAATCTGTGATATTTCCTTTAGTTGGTACAATATCAGTATTTAAAGTGATAACGTTGGCAACCATTTACATTAGAAAAAATAAAAGTAGTAAGAAGGATGCATAGCAACATCCAGTGACAATAACAAAAGGGCATTTCTCTGCAGTGCCTTCTTTCAGACAGTTATTTTAATCTGCATATTATTAAAATATAGCTCATAAATGAATATTTCTCATAATTAAGGAATAATAGCTAACAGAACCTATCCTGTTTTTAGTTCAAATTTAGTGTTGAGGAAAAAGTAGGCCAAAAAATAATGCCGTATAATTCCTGCTTCTTCTTGATATACCCTGTCTTTAGTAACAATCTTTCAGACACTGGCTTTCAGTATGAGTCAGCATGGATTAATTACACATTTATACTGTACTTTTTATTCAACTCTCTGAAACTTACTGTATACATCAGTCTCTTTAGGGAAAAACTCTCAGCTTGGCCATCCTTAGTTCTCCCAAAGATAAAGGAGTGAAGGGTCTTGCATACAGACTTGCAAGGTTCTGTTACTATTTATAATAATAATAAAGTTGGAAGGGACCTTGGAGGTCATCTAGTCCAACCCCCTGCTCAGGCAGGAAACCCCACACCATTTCGGACAGATGGCTGTCCAGTCTCTTCTTAAAAACTTCCAGTGTTGGAGCATTTGCAGCTTCTGGAGGCAGGTTGTTCCACTGGTTAATTGTTCTAACTGTCAGGAAGTTTCTCCTTAGTTCTAGGTTGCTTCTCTCCTTGACTAGTTTCCATCCATTGCTTCTTGTCCTGCCTTCAGGCGCTTTGGAAAATAGCTTGACTCCCTCTTCTTTGGGGCAGCCCGTGAGATACTGGAATACTGCTATCATGTCCCCCCTCGTCCTTCTCTTCGTTAAACTAGACATATTTGTGTAACATCTTTGTGAGAACTACGGAGGGTTATGTCTGAGAATGCCTGCTGGTGGAACTCTGACAGGGGAATTCTGGGAGTTGAGGTCCACATGTCTCAAAGTTGCCAAGGTTGAAAAGCACAATTCCAGATTTACTGCTGCTCCTCCAAGTTTGCATTTGTTATTCCGGTTTACACACTGTCACTTTTAGAAAAGATCCAGAAGCGTTGAAATGTAACCTTCCAGCTTTCATTTATTAAAGCTAATTCTGTTATGTATCACTGTTGCTTTTCTATCTCATTACACAGTTTCTCCCCTTGTACAGGTAATCCTTGACTTACAATTGATCGCTTAGAGACCGTACAAAGATAGACTCTTAAAAAGGGACTTATGACCCAGATTCAAAGTTCCAACATTTGTCCCACATACACACCTAACCACATTTTGAGTGCCTGGCAACCAGCATGCGTTTATGGCTGTTTGCAGTGCCCGTCAGTCACATGACTCTGATTTACGACATTTTTTGCTGGAAACTGGTATTTACTTCTAGTTTACAGTAAAAACCAACATAGCGAACAATGGATTCCCTTAATGGACAGCTGTAGAAGTTGATGTCACAACTTATGAATGAAAATGCAGGCTCAATTATTGTAAGCCAAGGACTATCTGTAAATGCTCTCCTTAGAATTTTATCATATATGCAAATGCTTTCCATGCGACTTGTTATTTTAGCAAGTAAGCACATTGTTCTACAATTATATTGTGTCAATTTTAAAGAGGTGAACTAGGCTTAGCCTAGTTTAAATCGTATATTAGAACTTGTATGGTTGCTTTCAGCCCGTTCATTTAAATAATGACTGAGAAACCAGTGGCACTCTGGATATTATTAAACCACAATTTCTAATATGTCTCTGTTTCCCAGACTGAAAAAGACTTCAGGGACATATATTTCAGCCATATTTTAAGTTCCTCACACCACATCTGATCGTAGAATACATGTTAGCTTATTTCTGAGCTTATTTATGGAAATAAGCAATTTATCTGTTCAACGGTAACTTTTATTTAAGGCATTGTGAAAACACATTGGAGACCACTATAAAACAAATAACTACTCCATCGGGAGCATGTATGGAAAGAGAAAGACAGAGAAAGAGAAGAAAGTGGATTTCTTAAGAGAAATTGTGCTATCGCTACCACTGCTGTTGAAGAAAGAACATGTTAGAAATGCAAAATATAACTTAGTGTATGATTTATGCCTATTTCCAAGATTCTCCAAATTCTGCTCTGTCTTCATTTGGGCCTTACAGGCTATACTGTATAAATTTTACCATAAAGACAAATAGTCTTAGTATACTTTGGGTGATGTATTATTACATGCAGTGTTGAACTGGGAACAATTCAGCAAATTTGAGCATTTTTAAAAAATTATTCCATGGTTAGCTTCACCAGCAACACACTTCAGTATAAGCTTTTTTCTAACATTGGAAGCATAATTGCATAAATACATGTAGAATATGACTTGATCTCAAAATCCAGTTTAAAATCTTCCTCATTTTTGCTGCCACTCCCTAAAAGGCAACAAAAGATAAAGTAATCCAAAGCCGTTAAGTTTGGTAAACAGAATTCCATATTCAATAACGAATGCCAACAATATATCAGTTTCTTCAGCAAAATTAACAAAAGTGTGCATAATGTTGAATTTGCAAGAGCTATTCCAAACTCACTAGGAGTGTTCTGCTGCTGTTTTTGACTTTATAAGTCAAAAGAGGACCATCTGAATGTCAAAATGTTCCTAAAATACTTTCCACTCATAGCTAAATTTTATTAGCCACAAACTACCCTGCTGGTCCAATGCTTTTTACTTCCTAGTCTAGGTCTGGGTGTCTGGCACAAAAAATTACCTGGTGGCTTCCATGCCTAAGGCAGAATGAGAACCAGGATCTCTCTGTGTTTAACTTTAGCCCAGTGGTTCTCAACCTGTGGGTCGGGACCCCATTTGGGGTCGAACGACCATTTCACGGGGGTCGCCAAACAAGGCTGTCCACTATTTTTTTCCCCTTTTCTTTGGCCACGCCCCTGGCACCCGGTGATGTATAAGTGGTTGGGGGTCACCACAACATGGGGAACTATATTATGGGGTCGCAGCATTAGAAAGGTTGAGAACCACTGCTTTAGCCAATAATATACCATGCTAGATCTCATTTCTGTCTCTGTCTCTGTCTCTGTCTCTCTCTCTCTCTCTGTGTGTGTGTGTGTGTGTGAGATAGAGAGAGAGAGAGAGACTGTCTGTCTGTGTGTATGTGTGTTCCATTCTAGGCAAGTCTAATCAAAATTAAACTTAAGTCAGTTTCATAGAATTTATTCCCAATTTTGTGTGCTCTGGTTTAATATAGTAACTTAAGTGTAGGATGTGGGTAGAATATATTCAAGGCACATTAACAAATCATTCTAAGATGTTTGTAGCACCAATTTATCTCCAAGGTACATGACAAAAGTGGTCTGATTAGAGATTGCAAGCAAAATATTGAGTTTCAAGCAACCACTACTTTGGATGAACAAAGAATCAAATACTTATTTACTGGTTAAACAAACTTTCAACCAAAAACTTAAGTCTTAACTTACACAAAAAGTTAATTCAACATTGTACTGAATTGTGCTGAAAAGGCAGATTCTGAAAATTCTCATAAAATATTATTTAAGTTATTAAGTTTTGCACTCTATCTTCATATTTAAATTCAGTTCAACTGCTCATTGTTTAAAAGCTTCTGAGCAATATTTTGATCTGAATTTGCAGTACATTTCTGACAAAACCTGAATTAAATATTTTGCTTAATGAAGTGCTATACACAATTTTACAGCAAAAGCAACTGCATTAGTTACACAGAAAAAAGAAACACGGAAGGAAAAGGTGTTACGCACCTTCAGCGACTTTAGGTAGTTCTGGAGAATTGAAAGTATGAGAAAAGCAGAGGAGAAGAAGCAAAGAATATTAGCTAAGCAGTCAATGAACACAATTTTTTTCCATCAAAACAGCAACAATTTGTCTCTTGTTACAAAATTTTGAAAACTTAGAATTTTAAACAAATTACAAAGCAGATATCTTTGCAACTATGTAATTCCTGGAAGATCAGATGAATCATTATGAAGTTTTAAGATTATACCAGCTTAGAAGTTTAGTAATTAAGACTACCCTCACTATAATAAAATTGTGTTCAGTTTTGGTGAGAGCAAACAGGTTAAGCCTGCCAACCTGGGTGTATTACAAAGCAGATCTGATAAGTTGTTAAAAGCGCTGTATTTAATTTGCCAAAAATCTTCCAAGCCTACCAGCAGAGCATGTCTACACCATGGGTTTGATTTAGATCTTACATAGGTGGCATCATGACCAAATTCCCAAGACATAAAAGGCACAACTCACACTGCATATAGAAGTAGGATTTCCTTACAATAGGATACACTGGAAAAAAGGCTTCATATATAATTTTAGGATCTAAAAGTTATATACACAGGTTCACATTAAAGTCATAATTAAGGGGCAGATGGTTTATGTGAAAATAGTAGAGGTTCATTCCCTGATAGGTGAATTTGAATAGGAAGGATCCTATTTAAGATTGAAGCTGGGTCCGGCTAAAAATATGCAGTTTGGGGAAATTTACTTTCATAGATCCATAATTCAGGGATCCATTCGTTATACCAAATGAATAAAATTTGAAAATTGTGGAAGTGACAAAGTGTGTAACTTCCACTGAAATTATTTTATGTTCTGACTACAGGATCAGATTCAAGTTGAAAGACATTTAAAAGTCAAGGAAGCTACTTATATTACAGATAAGAAAAACAACACTGACAATATGAATTTTCTAATTGCTTAGACACAGACTAAATTTAGGGACAGCATAGCAAGGATTCAGCTAAAATATTTACCTTCCAGAAGCTGAGAACTAACATTGATGAAGTCAATCTTCTTTCTAATATACCGCTGATTGAGTTTCCAAATACATGAAATAAAAGTATTCTTTTCGGCTATGCTGCTAGCAACCCATTTGTATACTTTGTCAAAATGCAGATCAAACTCAGAACTTTCCTGAAAAACAGAGATGACAGAAATGTCCACTATCACACTGTCTTCTTAAACAACAAATTTGCAGACACGTTTAAAGATGACACAGGCCAGATTACCAAGCAAAAGGGCCCCTAAGCATAGTTTTCTCTAGAAATTAAGGGTGCAGCCTGATCCTAAACCAGGGGTAGGCAATCTTGGCTCTTTTATGACTCATGGACTTCAACTCCCAGAATTCCTGAGCCAGCATGGCTCAGCTTGGAAACCTCTCCCTTTCCCCTCAGCATGGCTGGCTCAGGAATTCTGGGAGTTGAAGTCCACAAGTCATAAAAGAGCCAAGGTTGCCTACTTCTGCCCTAAACACACTTCCATATAAGTAAATATGCCAGACTTGCCACAATTTAAGCCTGTAAGTAGAAAAGATCCTTGGCTCCATCCATTGAGAAAGCTATAGTTTTATTAGAAGTCAAGTGTATCGCAGTAATACAAAGTCAGAACTTGAGAATCAAGTGCCAAAATCCATAAGTTCCACTTTTCCCGTCCTTAGCTGTCTCTCAATGCCCACCCTGTGTAACCAATCAGGTTCAGAGAAGATGTTTTCATAATGGACACTCCAAGCATACTTTAGAATGCAGCTTCCTCTTTCCTCCAGCTGGGTGAGGCAACATCTTTAGGAGATACGATATTTATTTTCACTTCCCCAAGCATTTCCCCACCCCCTCCATTCTCTCTCCCTACAGTTCATGGCAGATTGTCACCGCATAGCAGTGAGCTTAAATGGACTCCAGAAGATGGTAGAGGACAGGAAGGCCTGGAGGAACGTTGTCCATGGGTCACGATGGGTCGGACACGACTTTGCAACTAACAACAACAAAGCAGTATAGCATAAGTAAGGATAAAGTGGAAGCTGACAAAATATTACCTCGTTTACTTGGACACATTCCCAGGTAAGTATGCAAAACAACAGTAACCCTGATTTCCAATGATCCTCGAATAATAAAAGCATAACAATTTACTCAGAAGAAACATCTATTTATGCTTTGTACATGAAGATGGATCACTGTATTTTAGACTTACTTTGATGGCATCCTTGGCATCAACAACAGTGAGATCCCGAAGCTCCCATGCAATCTGTCTCTTGTAGAAATCACCTTTGTCAGATTTTTTCACCTTGATCACCTTCACCTGCACTGGGCGTTCAGTTGTCACTGTTAAGGACAACAGATGGTTAAGCTCTCAAGAAAATACACATTTCCCCATAAATATATCTGGAGAAAAAAATCAGCACTTAACAACAACAACAACAACAACAACAATAACAATAAAGTTGGAAGGGACTTTGGAGGTCATCTAGTCCAACCTCCTGCTCAGGCAGGAAACCCTATACAATTTTGGACAAATGGCTGTCCAGTCTCTCCTTAAAAACTTCCAGTGTTGGAGCATTCACCGCTTCTGGAGGCAAGCTGTTCCACTGATTAATTGTTCTAACTGTCAGGAAGTTTCTCCTCAGTTCTAGGTTGCTTTTCTCCTTGATTAGTTTCCATCCATTGCTTCTCGTCCTGCCTTCAGGTGCTTTGGAGAATAGCTTCACTCCTTCTTCTTTGTGGCAGCCCCTGAGATATTGGAAGACTGCTATCATGTCCCCCCTCGTCCTTCTCTTCATTAAACTAGACCTACCCAATTCCAGCAACCATTCCTTGTATGTTTTAGCCTCCAGTCCCCTAATCATCTTTGTTGCTCTTCTCTGTACTCTTTCTAGAGTCTCAACATCTTTTTTACATCGTGGTGACCAAAACTGGATGCAGTATTCCAAGTGTGGCCTTACCAAGGCACACTTAAATACACTTAAATATATACTCTCCCCAATTTGCTTTAAAGAAAATGTAAAGCTTCCAGAATGCATAGAAAGTAATTCATAATGGACAAGAGAGAAAAATTACTCTGAGGATTAAATCAAGCAAGAGCCCCTCTGAAACATCCTCAGGTTAACAAATATTTCATAATTATCCATTCTAAACTAACAATAAGAACAAACGCGATCGCATTTTGAACCACCAGAGTGTTTTAACCCCAAAATGTGAAGAAATAAATAATCTAAAACATCTAACTACAAAACAGTTGAAGCTTTATTATTATTATTATTATTATTAGAGTTGACAAGTTGATGACAGATAATCAGTAAATCAACTCCATGCAAGTTGGACTTGATAACCTCCAAGGTTCCTTCCAACTTTATTATTATTAAGTAAAACTGGGACTGGGTGCTCACAACATATAACTGGCCTCAAAACATTATCTTCCGCTTGTTTGTGAATTCAGCTATGAATTATTAGATTATTTTTTTATATGAGGTACTTTCAATCATTAATAAAGATAGATGCACCAGCTTTTGGAAATTTCTCCTGAGATATCTTTTAGTCATTGATCTTATGATTAAAGCTTTATAGCAAAATCTTTTTTGGGTAATATGTAAAAAATGTATAACGGCTTCTTTTTTTAAAAAAAAATCAAGCTGTTTTATTTAGTATCAACCATGTACATCGCATGTAATCATTTTTTTTACACTACACATGGAGCGTAGATGGTAATAAACAAAACGTCATTCCTAAATTAAGTTACCCCATCGTACATCAAAATCCAATGAACCAAAGACAAATTTTTCCCTATTATTTAAACTCTGCATACCTGTAGCACATAAGAAACAGTTTCTCTTTTTTTTGCCTGCTTTGCAAACGTTAACAATGCTCAGTAAACGCTCATCATTTGGAGTAAAAATATCTCTCTGTAAGGCATGCTTGATGGCCGTCATCTTCTCCAAGCTGTAAGAAAGAGGGTAAAGTTATTGTATGCCACATCAGGATCATTCCTGGTTCCTCCAACCCTGTACCAAGTGCGGCCCATAAACAAATATAATAATAGCAGGGTGACTACAAAAATAACTCACAATTTTGCATTGTGTTATTCAGATATATATAAAAGATCTGCACTACTAAATGGATAACACTATTTTTTCATATTTATTCTTTCAGATAAAATGCATTTTAAATAAAGGTTTATAACAAATATTGTTTTGTATTTTCACACTACTAGCTCATTAGAGCACTTTGATAGTATTAGGTAATGATGCATTTAAAATCAACGAATCAATAGCATAGACAGCAATATGTCTATGGCTGGCTGTGGAATTCTGGGAGTTGAAGTCCACATGCCTTAAAATTGTCAACGTTGAGAAACACTGGTCTATGGAGCTTCTTAGCCATCCAGGTCATAGTTATCCCAAAGGTGCTTTTTCCTTTTTTCAAAGGTGATTTATCCCCACCATCCAGTCAGAACTGAAGAAGCTTCTGGAGAAATGAAACGTCTTCAAAGAAAAACAAGAAAGTCCAGTTGCCTCATGGAAAAGCACCTTTGGCATAACTGCAATAATAAATGTGACTTATCTTAAACTCACACATATTACAAAAGTGGCACTTTCTATCAACCCCAGACCACTTAACAAAGCAATTAAAACTAAATCAATCACTAAATTATTAAAGAGTTGTATGAGCATTTAAAGTATGAAATGTTGCTATATCTGAACAAAACTGGAAAGTACAAAATATATATGAAGATCTAAAACAAGAATCACACAGGTCATGCAGCAATTTCATTTAATGGGCCCAAAAAGCAGGGGCAGGCAATTGTTTTGAGCTTGATGGGCACAGCCATAAATAGCTGCCAGGAGCAAGTTGCCTATTGCAAAAGAGCTGTCATAGAGAGCATGGCACATCAGAAAACATCAGTTTATTCAAATGTACATGAAATGTTCCATGTTATTTATATATTCAAGATGGACAGGGATTAATATTTATATATTATTTATATGTAAGAGTGAAAGTTTATGCATGTTGTACATAGCAAGTTTAAATGTGTGTTATGTATGTATACACTTTTGAGAGCAAGCAACTAAATTTCATTTTTAATGTGTGCCAATGTGCCCACAGTAAAAAATGACTATCTATCTATCTATCTATCTATCTATCTACCTACCTACCTACCTACCTACCTACCTACCTACCTACCTACCTACCTACCTATCATCATTCTACATTGTTGACAGGGAATTTTCTGGATTCCAAAACATTCCTGCAAATAAATAAGGCATTACAGACTGCTGCTTTACATTACATTTACATTACAGGGTCTATGTAATGTGCCAGCTTCCAATTTTGTTTTGAAATTAAAAATCTTTTTTAAAAGCCAAGTAGGACAGAAAGACCCATGTGTCACCAAAGAGGGTGTTTGAGAACACATTAATATCTCCTGACATTGTATGAGCTACCTTGGGCATAAAATCTTGAAATAAGGAATAATTTTGCAAGGAATTATTTAGAGACTGAGGCAGCATGTAAGCTTAATACAGGAGGAGGAGAAAGAGGGAGAGACAAACCCTGATACCAATGTATCTTTAGAAAACAATGTGGTTAAAGTGTTCCACTTGGTCAATAAAAGATATAGCAGAATCACCTTGTAGGAGAGAGGGTGACATAAAAATTTAATTAGAAAATAAAAATAAATAAAATAGCAGCAGGATTTGCAAAATATGGTAAGCCTTATTAAGGTCCACCATGAAAAGGGGGCTTATATTGTATGAATTCAATTCATCCACTCAGGCTACATGGTCCAAATCCCAAAATGGGGCAATTAATAATAATAATTTATTAAATTTATATGCTGCCCAGCTCCCAGCCACTCTGGACAATCCATCAACGAGCTTAACCATGCACTGTGAATATGCTATCAATTTGTACCCTATTTGACACTGCTGCTTCTCCCTGAAAACTGAGTCATGATTTATATTCCACTTATGGAAAACAACAACAATGATCACTTTTCCTTTCTCATCCCTTTCCATGAAGAATACGGGCCAAGGAAGAGAGAGAGTCTAGGCCAGGGGCTTTCAAACTTAGCCCTTGTATGACTTGTGGACTTCAACTCCCAGAATTCCTCAGCCAGGCACGCTGGCTGAGGAATTCTGGGAGTTGAAGTCCACAAGTCATACAAGGGCCAAGTATGAAGACCCCTGGTCTAGGAGGTGAAAGATGGAGAAACCCAGCCAGATTTTGACAGCAGCCCAGTGGATAAAGACCCTGCAAGCCAAGCCCAGGGCCGCCGGACGCGGGGGCTAAAACTCCGGACAACTACCAGGAGGCGGCAAAGAGCAAAGCTTTTTCTCTTGACAGAGGATTCGTGCTCCATCAAGCGGCCGCCCGGAGGTTTGGAACCCAGATCCGGCGGCCCTTAAGAAGAAGAAGAGGGGAAGAGAGGAAAACGCCGGAAGGAAGCAGCGCGTGACCGACCGCTCGGTTCCCCCCGCCCGTCTCCCCTTCTTACTCCGCGCCCGGACGGATCTATCCTCCAGCCTTCGCAGCTCCCGCGAAGCTCAGTCACTCCGGGGCTCTAAAGTCCCGCCTTCTCCATCCAAGCCGAACTTCCTGCTTCTGTCACGTGACCGACACGGAAGTATTCCGGAAGAGGCTTTTGACAAGCGAGAGGGGGGCGTGGAAGGGAAGGGCGGCGCGTTTATGGAGCTTCTGCTTCAAGTCCTTTTCTTCCCCTCTCCATTGTTCTCTTGCTCTCTTTTGAGTCCTTTATTATTGCAGAACTGGGGAACTATGGCCCTTTTATGACCTGTGGACTTCAACTCCCAGGATTCCTGAGCCAGTATGATTGGCGTAGGAATTCTGGGAGTTGAAGTCCACAAGTCATAAAGGGGCGCTAATTTCCCCATCTCTGTTTCGGTTGGCAAACTGGCATATTATCTTCTCTTTCCCCATGGTTACGAGACAGGGCTTGCGATTTCTCAGTCTTGCCGCTTCTTAAGAGGTTTTCAAATGTCACACATGTCAAGTGTGTCGGAAGTAAAGTCTTCATCCTGGTTCATCCAAGCCGGGGATAAATAAGCAACATGGCGACTGTTCTGGGAAGAAGGTTACAGTTTATTGAAGAAGCAGAAAGATGGTCCTTGCAAGAAAGAGGAGAGGAAAGAGGAGTTGAGCACATGGGTAGTAGGTTTTTAGACCCCCTCTAGCCTTGTTTGGAATAGTTTCCTGTTGCTGTGGCATGAACCTTGAGGCTATTTCTGAGTGTTTTTCTAGGCCTTGGTATCTGTGGTTTAATCCTATTATCATATCCTGCTTCCCAGGTGATGGGGCTAATGACTCCTAGAGTTTGGGTGGGGCATGCAGATTTTCTCTTTGTCTTCTTGAGTTCTCTGGCTTCAACTTTCTGATGGTTTTACGTCTGCACTTGTATGGGGCTAGCTCTTGCTTGGGGCAGAGAGATAGATTTGGGACCAGGTTTGGTTTTAAAAAATCCTTTTGAGGAAAAATATATTTTTCTGCCCTTTTAATATTGCCTTCTCTGGGCTAACGTCCCTCAAGTGTAAACCCAGACACTCTATTTTAATGTTTTTCAGACTTGGCGACGTTAAGGTCTGTGAATTTCAACTCCT
The DNA here is from genome assembly GCF_016545835.1 of Crotalus tigris. NCBI lineage: Eukaryota > Metazoa > Chordata > Lepidosauria > Squamata > Viperidae > Crotalus > Crotalus tigris. Next base: position 49,544 of record NW_024097257.1, on the reverse strand, counting down.
AGAATTCCCAGCTACCAATGCTGCTAATGACTTGAATTCCCAGCCAGTAGGAATTCTAGGATTTTAAGATATTCACACATTTTAAATTGTGTTAGATTTGAAATATATTGATCTATGTGAAGAATGGACTGGGTCAGAGGTCCCCAACCTTTTGGGCACCAGTGACCAGTTCTGTAGAGACAGGTTTTTCCATGGACCGGAGAGTGTGTGGTTTTGTATGCTGCCAGTATCCCAAGGATGGGGTTTGCTTGTTTGTGCGGACCGGTTGCTGGCATGTCGCAGCCCAGTGGACCAGGGCTTGGGGACCCCTGGACTGGGTTACTCTACAAATGTTTATCAACCTCAGCAATCTTAAAATGTGTTAAGGAGTACATCAGAGCAAATTTGGTGTAGTGGTTAAGGTACCAGGCAAGCAACTGGAAGATGAGCAACAAAGATGATTAGGGGACTGGAGGCTAAAACAAAGAATGGTTGTAGGAATTGGGTATTTCTAGTTTAATGAAAAGAACGACTAAGGATGACATGATAGCAGTGTTCCAATATCTAAGGGGTTGCCACAAAGAAGAGGGAATCAACCTATCCTCCAACGCTCTGAAAGACAAGAAACGATGGAAACTAATCAAGGAGAGACGCAACCTAGAACTAAGGAGAAATTTCCTGACAGTTAGAACAATTAACCAGCGGAACGACTTGCCTCTCAAAATTGTGAATACTCCAACACTGGAAGTTTTTAAGAAGAGATTGGACAACCATTTGTCTGTAATGGTATAGGGCAGACATGTCAAACTCGTGACATCGCGTGACGTATCGGGACTGTTTTGCCATTGCCAGCAATGGGGTAGGCGTGGCTTCCGTGTGACACGCTGGCCCATGGGCCGGCAGCTTGACACCCCTGGTATAGGGTTTTCTGCCTGAGCAGGGGATTGGATTAGAAGACCTCTAAGGTCCCTTCCAAATCTGTTATTGTGTTATATTATGAGTTCTAATCCCACCTTAGGCACAAAGCCAGCTGGGTGACTTGGGCCAGTCTCTTGTTTCCCAGCCCTAGAAAGGAGGCAAAATATCTGGCCAAGAAAACTACAGGATCTTGTTCAGTCATTAGGAATCAATATTGACATGAAGGTTATACAAATATGTATGTTTGTAATGTATGTATGTAATGTACAGGCCATAACACATAGTGGCTTTGTTGCCAAGGTTGTGATGGCAGTGTACCAACGTACAGTTTTTGTACCAACCTACTCTACTCCACCTTGAGGAAGAAAGTACATTAGCATTGTGGTGTAGAGCAGTGTTTTGCAACCAGGGCAATTTTAAGGTGTGACTTCAACTCTCAGAATTGCCCAGCCAATGGATGTTGAAGTGACACATCTTAAAGTTGCCCAGATTGAAAACAATTCTACAAAGATGCATTCCTAGGAAAGGAAAGAAACTATTGATTTGATATGTGAGTGGAGCATCAATTAAAGTGGCAGATAACCCCAGGAATCAAATTAGATTTGTATTCATTAATTCAGAGCAAGCATCACTTTGTCCAACACTAATTAAATTAATCATTTCATTGATTATTTTTATAGGAGCAATATAGGCAGAAATTAAGCAAAGCAATCTCCACCCTCATTGCATTATCCTGCAAGAATTACTTTGTCTAAATGCGTGCTTTGGTTTCGTGGGAATGAAGCTTAGGTATTTTTATTTGACTATATATATATATTGTGTACTTGCCTACATTGCCTTAATGTGCAAGAATGCAGGGCAATTAAGAAATATTTAAATCAAAATGAACAGAGTTGACACAAATGTGGCAAAATTAATAGAGAAATCTCTTTTTAATTGTTTTTCAACTCATACTGAAACTGCATCATGGCAGCAAATAGGATAGGATCAGTTCTAGCTAAATGAATGGCACCAGACAAAAATATAATCATAACATCTTAACAGAAATCTTACCTCTTGTCAATTAAAAATATTTTTTCAAAATAATTGTTCATATATTTTGTTAACTGAATAACTTACATATTTGAACTATTGAGCCTTGACTATGCAAATAAGTGTACCATCTCAACAATTTAAATTTATTATCCAATTCTGTATCAATTATACTTTAAGATGTTTAACCTTAAACATATAAAGACCAAAGCAATAGAGAAACAATTGAAATTTAACAAGTATAGAACCACATAATTTTCAGTTCAAAATAAAAATATATGAAAAATAACTATTATATAAAGTTTTTTTAAAAAATGAATGGTGAGCATTTATAGTTGGCTGATTGATTTTGTTTCCAAAAAGCCTTAAAGTTCTCTTACAACTACCATTACATTCTCATCTCTATTAAATATTGAGAGTGTTAACAATTTGCATTACGTTTTGGAATTTGGATGTTAGATTTTAAAGATCTCTATATACATATTTTAAAAAATTAGCTGATTTTGTCCTGTTTTGACAAACTGATACATTCCAAAGACACTGATGTGACTCTGCTAAAATATATTCAAGTGATGAATATATTATAACATAACTTTTTGTGAACAGGGATCATACAAGAAATAAATATTCAAGTAAATAATACAGTACTGAGAATCTTCTGTTGAGCGGATGATTTGGTTTTTGTTCTGGCAGACACTTTAAAGGGAATTGAACTTTAATAAGTAAATTAAAAGAATTTGTGGCACTGGAAGGTTTCAAGGTTAACAAACAGAAGACAAAGATGTTAACAAAATATATGAAGATAAAAGATCAAAAAGAACTGATGAATAAAATAATTTGGGAGATTTTAAAGACTAGTGCAAAATTGAATACCAAAAACTTTTCTTTTAGGATTAAATGAATAGCCAACTAAGGTAGAATAAAGTGGAATAATGATAATGAAAAATCACTAAGAAAATGATGTGTCTGCATAATTACTAGAGTGATGCTGTGTTAGCAATACGTGACTAATCTAGTGCATTACACTTGGAAACAATGTATGTAGCATAACTGTCCATTGTATGCCTGTGAGAAACTAACCGAATGAAATACAATGTAGATTTCTATGTGTCTTCCTTTGTTCCTGAGAAAAGAAAGTGTAAAACTGAAGTCTGAACCCGCCCTCGGAGTTCAGAATTGTTTGTTGCTATTGCTTCTGAACCTGCGCAAATAAACCCCTCTGTTAAAACCCTCTGGAATTCATAAGAGCCCTTCGTTTTCCACAAGACAACCACCATGAAGCTTTGTTTTAGTATATGACCGCAGTAAGATTACTACTATTCAAAAATGGAAGAAGAGAAAAATTCTGGATATAAATGTACATTAGCTTAAGAGGGACATGTATTTTAAGTATTTTACTATCTTCTTATTTCTTTTTCTTCTCTTTTTTATTGTTTTTAAGACATGAGAAAGGTAAAAGTGTTGGGATGGCCTGTATGAGGAAAAAGACTTAAATACTTAAGTGTAATTAACTTTGAGAAAATCTCAGCCGGTAAGAATGTTTTGAACATTGCGGGGAAAACAAACTTAAACAAGAATTTTGTAAACAGGATCGATGACGAGGGATGATCAGTTAGAAAAGAAGCTTTATATTGATGCAGTTATTATTTGCAGAAATATTAGAAAAATGTCTATATTTAATTGTTACTTTATCAAAATAATGAGAATTGCATTAATGCCAGAGAATATTATTGGAAAATCAAGCAAAGCTACTATGTGGAGTACAGAATTATAGAAACTAATTGTTATTGATTGTTTTTTAAATATAAACCCAGACGACAAGCTGTTTACCAAATATTAAGGTGGTTATATTAAAAAAAATCAATAAAATATATTTTTTAAAAATGGAAAAGTTCTACACGACAACAGAAGAATGGTTAGTGAAAATGATGGAATGTGTAGAGATGGCTAAATTGACCTCTTTGATTAGAGAAAAGACATTATCTACATGTATGGAAACCTTTACAGACTTTTTGCCTGAAACAGAAAAAAATGCACTTATGAATTGTTTTGATGATTAGAAAAAATATAATAGAAAAAAGTTTTTTGATAATTATAAAGTAAGAGATAAGTTGGCAAGCATATTTTTATTTGCTGCAAAGGAACTCAGAAGTCCTTTCTATTTTTTTTATTTTTTTTTGCACTATCTTTTGTCTTTTTGTTTTATTTATTCTGTAACAGCTTATGTTAGTTTTTATGTTCTTAGAATTTTTAATAAAATTTATAAAACAAAGAATTTTCTGTTTATCTAAATCTTGAGATTACATTCCTTATCAGACTTTAGAGCAGTGTTTCTCAACCTTGACAATTTTAAGGCATGTGGACTTCAACTCCCAGAATTCCACAGCCAGCATTGCTGGCTGTGGAATTCTGGGAGTTGAAGTCCACATGCCTTAAAATTGTCAAGGTTGAGAAACACTGCTTTAGAGTAATGTCCTAATTGGAGATAATAAGAAGCAGATTTGTTGGCTCAATACAATGTGGATATTCATGCAATCAATGTGGATATTCATTGATTAGTTTCACTGTAGAAAAAAGTTTTGTAAAATAACACAAAACGCTTACATGTCATTGTGTTAAGAAGTTTACAATTTAAAATTGGTAAGCTGCACCCTGGCTAATTCAAATGCAAATAGAGAGAAACCATTTGCAGCACCTAGAGTTTAGCATTCACAATTCTTTTTATAATGTAAGCATATAAAGCTGATAACGTGCAATCTGAACACAATTCAGCAATCATAGTTTGGGATTTTCAAGCAAGCCAAACCTAACAGTTTGAGCATCAGATGGGGAACAAAAAAAAAAAAAAATGTTCAGCCTTAGTGAAGAATGAAGAACAAAGTTCTGCCTGGTACGTCAGAAATTATGCAAGCTTGCATATGCCAGTTCTCCCAAAGAGGAGTATGCATAGGCATTAAATTTTGGTTCTTTCAAAAACCAAAGCATCAGTCATTGGGGGTGATGAAATGCATGCCATGATTTCATGATGCAAATAGTGTGAGTTGCTTGCTTACACCAGAAGCTGAGATGCAAGTATGCAAGGCCATATTTTGTTTCCTGACATCACTATGCATATACTGTATAGTTTCTGCATCATCATGGCTTGCTGCAGAATCATTGGACCAAAGGCAGCAGAAATGTTTTTATTTGAAAGTCCACGGAAAATTATTGCAAAGGCAATTAAACTCCATAGAAATTCATTGCATGTATAGTTACAGAGGACTGATATACTTCGTGCAAATCTTTTGGACTTCTATTGGAAAGTTGGGAAATAATATATAAAAGTAATGCATACCAGAATGTTGGTACTTAAACATATTATTAAGACTGAAAGAACAATTGGCTAAAAAATGTTATGAAAATTGAAACCCTGTTACAGTACTGAATATCTAGCTTTTTGGTAGCCTTATTCAAAACTGGATGTAGCCATAACAGTCAACCTGGCAGAGGACATAAAGAAAGACATACAAGATTGAATGCATAAAAGCAGATTCTCATAAGTACTAAGCAATCCCCATTATTAGATGACCAGAGTGCTTCATCATTAATGTAGGTAAAATCAAAGTTCACAATCTTCAGATCCTTTTGCAGGTACATTTCATTCAGTTTGTTTAATATTCTTGCAAAGGAGTATTTAGATGCACAGCTGTAAGCTTCCCAAGTGTAAACTTGCTTGAAATGCATATCAAACCATGGATTATCCTAAAAGGGAAAGACATGTTTTATTTGCTGCCTTTCTGTTCAGAAAGAATATTCAAACTAACATAGAATTCAAAATAACATGCAGATACAAGTTAGCATCTATAGAACAATACAGGTAGTCCTTGACTTACAGCCACAAATGAGGCCAACATTCCCATTGCTAAGAACACAGTTGTTAAGGGAGTTTTGCCCCATTTTACAACCTTTCTTGCCACAATTGTTAAGTATATCACTGCAGTTGATAAGTTAGCAACTCAGTTGTTAAGTGAACCTGGCTTCTCCATTGATTTTGCTTGCCAAAAGGTTGCAAAAGGGATCACGTGACCTTGGAACATAAGTATGAACCAGTTGCCAAGCATCTGAATTTTGATCACATGATCGTGGGGATGCTACAATGATTGTTCAGTGTGAAAACCGGTCTGGTTACTTTTTTCAGTGCCACTGAAACTTTGAACAGTCAGCTAAATGAATGGTTGTAAATCAAGGACTATCTGTAAAATGTACTATATAGAGAACCATTGCCCTTTTAAGACCTGACCAAAAAAGATTGGTGTTGTCTGAATTTCTGAAGACAGTGTGGGGACAAAAAGAGCTCTTATCCACATGCAACACAAGGAAAGGTTTGATAGAGGAGGCAAGCGAGATTATTAGAATATCAGATCACTTGTAGTTGGAAACCAGCTTCCAATTGATGAGATCTTTTAGTAAGACATGCAGTCCAACTACAATATTTTGGAAGTTTTCCATGGATAGCTTCAAACAGAGCAACAATTAACAATAAACCAAGGATGTGGCAAAGACACATGAGCATCCCTTCAGTGATGCTGAAGTTATAGTGTCAAAATAGGTAGATTCGTGCCTAGTCACATTTATTTTCTCTTTTTCGTTTTGCAACAATAATAGTAGTTTGCAATTGCTATACTCATAGTTAGTATTTCTATAGTTACTGTACAACCATGTACTTCCTAGTATCCTGAGTTCAAAAGGGAGGTGGAATGTTCTTGGAACTGCTGAAAGGACTGTAGGCAGGAGGTAGGTGGGGTCTTCTCCCTCCCCCTGTTGACACAAGACTGCCCAATGTTAACATAAATGGCCTCTTTTGGACCATTGATTTGAAAGAAGGGTAAAAGAGGCCATTTATGTTAACATTGACCAGCCCTCTCTCAACAGAGGGGGAGGGAGAAGACACCACCCATCTCCTGTCTCCCACAATGTCCTTTCAGCAGATCCAAGAACATTCCACCCCCATTTGAACTCTGATACAGGTGACCCTGAGGGGACGGATAAACCCTCAAGGGGTCTCAAGAGCTCTCAAGGAGAGTGCTAACAACCAGATGACTGCACAGAAATATGATCCTTCCAACCTCCCCACCCATCCTGTCAGAATTAATCCTTCCATTGCTCTCACCATCCCATCCGAACTGATGAAGTTTCTTGGATGACAAACAAAACGTCTTCCTTGAGGAAAAAAAGTCCAGTTGCCTTTTAAAAAAGCACCTTTGAGACATCCATGACCTGGATGACTGAAAAGCTCCACAAATGTTTACGTTTTAGCTATATCATCACCAACAGAATATACGCCTTATAATAAAATGCAGCACTTACAGCATCCGCCTCTTTTCCATCTATCATCTCCAGATCATCTAGAAGCCATTTTTGAGATATTTCATAGTTCTCATCAAGGCCAGTTCTGTAGTGTTTCACCACAGATATTTGTACTTCTTCACCTTTTGACACTGCAAGATGAACGCTTGATTTACACGCACAATATATTTTCATACAGAATGCAAAAATAAAATCTTTATTAAGGAAAAAAAAATGGTCTTCTGTAGCATTTGGTGACTTAGGCCCAGTGTTTCTAAGATTCAGCAATTGCAGTGTCTTTTAGCATTCATGCCATTTAAACTAATTTAGCCTAATTAATTAAGGTATAGGTATGATATCAAAATACACATAACTAAATAAACTGTCCATATTTAAACTTAAAGGGGCAGTTTAAAATTGGATTTGAAGCATATTTACTTTGAAATAAGTTGGACTTATTTCCAATCTATGACTGCAGTCCCAACACCAAATTCTTTAATAGTGTCAATAATTTACTGATGGGTCAAGGTTTGTACAATTCATTTTTTATTTTAAATATAAGTAGACCTCATTGCATCTAATGTATTACAACTAAAAAATTTATCATGTTATTAATGCCCAATTTTACTTTTGTGTTGTGTCTTTTAGGTTGGATATCTATTGGAATATAGACAGTTTTTTTAAAAAAATAATAATTACAAATTACTCTGAAAACTTTAACTGTAGATCAGGGAAGTCATGATTTAAAAGAAATAAGCAATATAAAGTCATCTTTATTCCAGCACTGACCAGTAAAACAAAGTTCTGAAATATAGAATAACATCCATCTCAATGAAATAAAAATGTATTGCTATACCAATTAACTATATGCTATACCAATTAACTATTTTTAAATAGCTAGTGCAAACTATAAAACCATGAAACCAAACCAATTAAAAATATAAGTTTAAAATTTTAAACACAATAAATACGAGTATTGGTAAAGGTTAGGCAAAACTTTAAGTGATGACTAAAAATACTAAAAAGAACTGACAAGAAATATAAAATCATTGTATTACTGAAATCTTTAAAAATATGTTTAATATTAATAGTGCGTCTGCAGGGATTATATAGATTAGTAGAGAGTAGAATAATACATTCTTAAAGGAGAGAGTAATGAGTTAAAAGAACAATTGCAATAATTGATTATTTGCATTTTTAAAGATGGTTGCAACAACTGATAATAATTTAAAAAATAAATATTAATAAATCAATAATTCGATATAGTGGAGCCATAGAAATAACTAGACTATATCCTGCGTGTTAATTTTTTATTATGGGCAAATTACACAAGTTGAAAAATCAGAGATTGCATGGCCTCCTGCAGCTTAAGAGTATGATGAATGATTTTATTAAATTGTATTTCAACAATTACAATTAACTGTTTTTTCTTCCCAGTTAAAAACATGTGATAATTTACATCTTCTTTTTACATGACCATCAGCAAAACTCTCAAGTTTTGCAGCTGTTAGAAAAAAAGAAAATAGACATCTTTATGGGAAAAAAATTCATGAAAACTATGACAGCAACGGGCAAAATATAATGTAAGGAAAAGGCCAGATCACTAGCCATAAACTTTCCAATTACTCATATTTTACTTATATGGAGAACTGATACATCTCTCATACTCCAAAGTGTTTTCATGGGTCTTGAATATTTGGAAGAAAATATAGAGTGTGCAGAAATGGATAGATTGATTTTAAAGATAAAAGAGAAAGAAGACTCAGTGTATTTTAGAACATGGGATAATTTCTATCAATGGCTAGAAAAATGAGTTCATGAGAAAGGAATGTGATATGTAACTTTGAATATATATTAGCAAGAAGAAGACTATTGAGCGATTAATTAACATATTGTTTAAGATAATTAACTATTATCTATTATTTTTTGTTAAACGCACAAACCCAGGCATTATGCTGTATGCTAAATATTGAGAATGTTATTTGAAAAAACCCTAACTCCAACTCCAACCGTAATCCTAACCCTAACCCAAATCCCAACCCCAATCCCGACCCTACCTCATTCCTAATCCTATTAAAAACTAATAAAATTTATATAAAAAATATTTGGAAGAAAAATCAAAGCTTTATTGGGGAGTGTAAGCTTTGCTACGGTTTTTTACACCTGCACTGCTCTTGCCCTTAAGTCAACTCGGCCTCTATGGTACACTATTAGGATCTGGACGCCCAAAAGCCTTGCAGAGGGAGGTAATGACAAACCATTTTTATATTATTTGCCAAATAAATTTTCATCCAAGCAATTTTAAAAGTGACTTTATGACATTTAAAAACTGTCATTTCAATAATAGTCTTGGATTAGATCCAGATTACATTAGCTCTACTTAGTTCCTGTTAAAATCAATAGAACAAGCTACCACATGACTTAATAATTAAGTTCCAATGTGATTTTTACACGTAACTGCCTTGCCTCGTTTACAGAACTTTACTAGACCCAGATGGCAGTGTTTTCCTAGTCCTTTCTTTGTATTTTTCAGATTATTTTTTCAACATCAGAATATATTAAGGGGGGGGGGAAGCTTTGTGTTTGATTTTACTAAAGATTATAGATGCAGTTAATTTAAGGTGGAATCAAACTTAAATGATTTCAAAATTTTACTAAGTATATACAAGGGTATATACTTGTACCATGATTTTCTGGATTTGCACACATGCCTCAAACTGCAGTTACTTTCATGATTTTCATGACTTTGAAACTCCATGTCAAGAAGATGCTTCCAAATTTTATAAATGATTTAACACCGAGTTCCTTTTCAAGGGTAAACTGTCAGGAGGAAGTCTTATGCATCCCTGAAATTCTGCTACTTATTACAATTCATTGGAATTGTAACCAAAAAATATGAAGAATTTTTTGAGAGGTCTTTGAATTTTTATATAACCTCTCAGAGGTCCTAGATCAGGGGTGGGCAACCTTGGTTCTTTTATGACTCGTGGACTTCAGCTCCCAGAATTCCTGAGCCAGCATGGCTCAGCTTGGAAACTCTGAGCAAAGAGCCAAGCTAAAACTTAGAAACTAAAACTTTAGTTTTAGAGAAAAAAACCCTAAAAACTTTAGAAACTAAATTGAAACAAGCTTGGAGAGCAAACCACTGACAAAAAAAGAATCAAGCTGTCCAGAAAATTAACAGGATGGGAGAACTCTAAATCCCATGGAGGAGACTGTTCCAAAGGGTAGGACAGCCACGGACAAAGTGCAACTCCAATGTCATCCCAGATGGCAACATTTAAAGGAAGGGACCAGGTGGGAACCCATGCTATCTGACCTGGAAGAATGGGCAGATACCTGCATGGTGTTGTTCCCTATGAGAAGACTGTACATGATTTCTGTACATCATAACTCCATATGTCTGAGGAGTCTGAATATAAGATGAAACTTGTTACCTATTATACATGTATGTTTGTGTGTGTCTTATAGAGAATGAAAATTGAATCAAACCTGTATGATAATAAGATAAACCTGAAAAGGAACATAAAAAACGATCTTATGCTGATTCAGATCCTTTGGTGCACCTGAGTATCAACTGAATTTTAGACTGGAGGCATACAAAAGTCCCTATACTTTCTTAAACAAAAGGAGATCTTCAGCATCCTATTTAGATATCTGCAATATTTATCTTAGTGATAGACAGCATGTAGCTAACCTTGGTTGATTTCAGAACCTAGGTAAGGTTAGCTGTGATTAGAATTTGTTTGGGGAAATCATATAGGACAGTGTGGCGAACCTCTGGCATGCATGCCAGAGGTGGCACTTGGAGCCCTCTGTGGGCACATGCGCCGTTGCCCCATCCCTGCCTCCCCCCGCGACCCCCTCCTCACCAGCAGCCCTCCCGAAGGATTGTCTCCCCCAGACATGGCCTGCACGGAGCAGCATAGCCAAGGCCCAAGTACATGGCAGCCACGTAGCAGGGACAAGACTCCACCCGTGCACCCCATCGCGTGTAGATGGTGCTGCAGGGGGCAGGTGGAGGGCGTGGCTGCCATGGCACTGCAAGGCCGCCTGGGCGATCTGTGGCAGGCCGTGGAGGTGGTGAATGGCCCTGCAGGCAGGCAGGGTGGGGGCAGAGTGCAAAGCAGGGGTGGGCTGGGGGGGGCAGTTTTTGGGGCACTTGGTCTCTAAAAGGTTCACCATCACTGATACAGGAATTCTAAAGCTGTAGGATAGATTGGGGAATCGAAAAAAAAAACAAACCATGCATCCCAGACCAAGCTTGACTTTTGATTTGTATTTGCTTTTCTTTACTATTTATCTGCTTCAAGTAAATAAAGCCGTAACTGTCATTTAACATCCTTATACTGAATAACAGTCAAACGGATACTTCTATCACAGGCAAAGGCCAGAACATGCTTAGGGCAATTTTAATTACTTTAGTCTCCTATCATTTCTGAAAAAACGTTGCCAAGAAAACTAGGGGAACTTGCCAAGACGTCATCGCGAATCGGATACAAGAAAATTGGAAGGGGAAAAGAATGTAATTTAGCAATCGCTTTAGATTCCTTTCAAAAATAATCTGTGAAAATTTACATAGATTCTCTCTTGAGCAATTCAACGATCAATCTGATCGAACTGGAACTGGGCTGCTTCTAAAGACAGAGGGAATGGGATGAGAAGCACAGGGAATGAAATGAGTGTTCTCGCAGGGAACCCTAAAATAGATTCTGTCTTTGAGAATGATTTTTTTTCAATATTTGTTCAGATTTTATTTCAAATGGCAAATCTGCTTGGATGCAGAAAACAAAAGTGGCATCCACCGGAGGGAGCTCAGGAACAGAGTAAAAACCATCCTTTTTCCAATGGATATCCTGACAACGCATGCATGTCCCAAAGGGTACACACCAGGGGTAGGCAACCTTGGCTCTTTTATGACTCATGGACTTCAACTCCCAGAATTCCTGAGCCAGCCATGCTGAGGGGAAAGGGAGAGGTTTCCAAGCTGAGCCATGCTGGCTCAGGAATTCTGGGAGTTGAAGTCCACAAATCATAAAAGAGCCAAGGTTGCCTACCCCTGGCCTAGTCTATTAAGCCTGACAGGAGTAGAAACTGGTAGGCCTAGTCCATGGGTAGGCAGCCTTGGCTCTTTTATGACTCATGGACTTCAACTCCCAGAATTCCTGAGCCAGCCATGCTGAGGGGAAAGGGAGAGGTTTCCAAGCTGAGCCATGTTGGCTCAGGAATTCTGGGAGTTGAAGTCCATGAGTCATAAAAGAGCCAAGGTTTCCTACCCCTGGTATATACCAAAGACGTGAAGCAATATTAAATTTAAGAAATCATTCACACACACACATGTATATACATTTGGGTGTGTGCGCGTAATCTTGAGGAAGTTTCTTATTTTTTTATGCATGACTTTGCTCAGAATTGATAACAACTTCCTATCAAGTTTTTAACTGCAGATAGCATGGCACAATTTTCCTCCCACCTTTTTTTCCCCATTCTCTGAAAAAGAATTCATTTATCTGATTCTGTCCTTTCATTAAATATAATATGAGGTTACATTTATCTTATCCTCTCTAACATTCCAAGCCCAAATGCTGCACCTATCCTCTATTACTGCTTTGGGTATAAGTACTTTTAGTGATATTATAGGAGTTCCTTCAATATTTCAGTGAAAATGTCTACATTCTCTGCATATCCTGCATTGAGAAATATTTAGCAATGTAAAAAGTTGCAATCAGTGCCTTCTCTTATTAATTAATCTTTACTTAACATGTTATTTGGTGAAATCAATATTGCAAGTCCAGATTTTCTTGACACACAATTTAGGATTCAAAGCACTTTATTTTAAAATAGTGATAATATATCATGAAAAAGAAAAATCATTAAGTCTAACAATGGAGTACTCTAAACAAACATGCAGATGTTTCTTAGCTAAGATATTTTTTCTAAGATAGTGTGAGATATTTTACATAGATGGAAGTACTGTTCATCAGTATCACTTCGTTTAATTATAAAAATGTGCCAATGAGTAATATTAGATTGGCAAAGTATAAAGTGACTTGCATCAGTTATTGGGCTATAAAATATTAACGCTGAAATAAGAACTTACAGTCTTATTTATATTAGAAAAAATAAGAGAAAAGGGTTATTATATTATATAAGTAAAAATGCCCAAACTAGCCATTTTTAAAGCCATAGATCAAATATGTTTTATTAATATCCAATCATATTTTCGCTGTTTCTCTTTAGATTTATTCTGCTGCTTTCTATGGAAAAAATAAATTTCTTCTAATTAAAAAAATAGTCAATTTGGTCCTTTCCAAGTAGGAAATTAACAAAATAGACCAATATATATATCGATCTAAAATTATTTAAATGTAAATTACTTTCAGATAAGAATGTTTATTATTTCAGTCAGCATTTAAAGAAATATAGTTTCTCAAGCAGAATATCTTTAATCCACAACGTTAGCAATAAGAATTTACAGACTAGACATCTAAAATATTTATTGAAAAAGTTAATCACATCAAATTTTGGGGGGAGGGGGTACTGCCTGATGCTATGAAAGGGGTTATACTATGAATCTAAATTATTAATATTTAAAATCCATGCTTGTGCAGTTGATTAGCCTTTTAATCCTGAACACTTTAAAAGCCTAATACCAATCAGCTACTTTGAAGGGAACTATATTGATTTCAATGGATCTTAATCCTAAGTAGATGCATTTAAATTTACTCTCTTATTTTAGTTTGGTGTGACATTTATTGAAAATCCTTATAAATACAGCTGTCAGATGGAGATCCTGTCAGATTACACAACTTAACTAAGTACGTTCAGAACATCAAGTATATTTAAAGCATCTTGCTTGCAGCAGTTATGCAATAACAATATATATAGCAGTATAACTTTCTTTTAGCCATTAACTAACTTGATGTTCTGAGAAAATATACTATTCTATTAGCCTAACAGAATAGTATATTTTCTCAGAACATCAAGTTAGTTAATGGCTAGAATGAATTTTGAATCAGGAAAAGATAGTAGACTGGATAGACAACAACTGAGATAGTTAATTTTCCTTATGTCCCGACCCCATTTACCTGAAGCACAGAGATAAAACCGATCTTGACCTGAACACTCAATTTCAATGAATCCATACAAGTTTTGCCCTAGAGATTTGAATAGCTTCTTGTTGAGATCCTCCTTCAAGAGTGATGACATTGCCTTAGTTTGTGTCACCGTGAGGGATGTTCTGTTTCCACTCCTTTCGCTTCTTATCCGGTGTGGGTTGCTTCAGAGATTAGAGAGTTAATTCTGTGATCAAAACCATCAAGCCACCAGGTTCCAGTCCAGCTTGCTGGCTAGAGAAGCAGCAGTAGCAGTAGCCCCATTCAATGTCCAGTACGTCCAAAATTCCTCTGCTCTGCCATAGTTTGTTGATGAAAATAAATATCCACTCCTATGGGACTCAGCAGCCCCCTGGCTATCATGGGGCAGAAGCATTGTTAACCCAAGTAACGCAAAAGCCCCATTCGCACTAACTCATTTTGCTTCCATTATCCCATAGCTGCCTGACGGTATTGATTGAGAGGATTTTCCATTTAGAATAAGACTATTGGCGGGAGACGGGAGCAAAAGTCACATCTGCTCGCACGCCCTCATCTGCAGAACTGCCGCTTTTCCTGAACACTTAACTTTTCCCACAAGTGTACGTGCATCACTTCAGAAGGAAAAGGCAAGCCAGCCAATTCTGGCTCCATACCCTCCAATTGGCTCCCCCCCCCCAAAAGCTTTGATATTATTGCTAGGTCTCCATTCTTAAGGCACCCAAGAAAAATCTCTTATCATCCAGGCTAGAGTATTGTGGAAAGTAACCATTTCTTTGCTAGTACTTTATCACACTAATACGTCAGTGTTATAAATACTTTCCAGTTATGATCATTCATCTCCTTCAACACTATCTAGAATGCAGTGCACATCCCTCTGCAAAGACTATATGATGTCTTTATTTATTCTATGTAGCCCTCATTACTTTCCTATTTCCTGCCTCCAGAAGCAGTAAATGCTCCAACACTGGAAGTTTTTAAGAAGAGACTGGACAGCCATTTGTCCGAAATGGTGTAGGGTTTCCTGCCTGAGCAGGGGGTTGGACTAGATGACCTCCAAGGTCCCTTCCAACTTTACTACTATTACTATTTTATTTATTTCTAAATTGTTTTTATTTAAAACAATTCACCCCCTTGTTTAGGAGGGTGAAAAGAAGCAAAAGGATCAAAAAGTATTAGACTAGTAAACTACTCAGGTAGCCCACTGCTTGGAAAAAGAGATTGGAAAAAGAATCCTCATACCTTGTTGATATTTAATACATCATTAAATATCATTAAATATCCATTATCAATATAATTAATTCATTTTGGTGCCCATTAACTGATTTTTTCCCCTTATATTCACCTCATCTTTCCAAGACAATTAGCAGCACAATGCCATTAAAGCCTCTTTTTACAACTGATATTTAAATCAACTTTGGATTTTTTTGTGCCATCTGAAATGTAAGGCAGCTAAAATACAAAACGTAGCTCTGTTACATTTTCCATTTGGTGTACAAGAAATTCAAAGGTAGTATAACCACACACTCTTATCTATGTCTGTATGGGAACAGCACTCAATGAGTTCGGTAGACATTGTTCCTTTGTATGAATACAAAGTTTTATCGCCAAGCTTGGAATTCCAAATAGTTCTTACAGACTAAGCACACTGTAGTCAAATTAAATGCAGTTTAGTTAGCTTATTAAAATATTGCTGCAGGAGATGATTAATTATTTTTAAAGACCTTTTGGCTTAAAAATAATATTCTCTGGCTATCATTGAATCCATAATCCCTTGTTCACACATACTTGTAAAGTGTAAAACTGACCAATCACAATTTTGTGACGAGTGATGTGCGTAAGCTGTATGGTTACCCTACTTTCCGGTGTATAAGATGACTTTCGCAAGCGTTAAAATCGGCGCCGAAGTCGGGGATCGTCTTATACGCCAAGTTGTCTTATATGCCAGAAATAACGGTAGTTTCCGGCGTATAAGATGACTTTCTAGGCATGCGACTTGGCGCTGAAGTTGGGGGTCATCTTATACGCCGGGTCGCCTTATACGCCGGAATATACGGTAGTTTTGAATTGGATTACAGGTAGTCCTTGATGTACAACAGTTCAAAGTGACTTATAACTGTTTTTTACACAATCACTGCAGCATTTCCATGGACACACAATCAAAATTCAGATGCTTGACAACTGACTCGCATTTATGACAGTTGCCGTATCCTGAAGTCATGGGATCATCTTTCGCAACCTTCTGACAAGCAAAGTCAATGGGGAAGCCAGATTCGCTTAACAACTATGTTACTAACCTAACAGCTGCAGTGATTCAGTTAACAACTGTGGCAAGAAAAAGTCTTAAAATGGGACAAAGTTCACTTAACTGATTAGCAACAGAAATTTGGGCTCAATTGTGGTCATAAGTCAAGGACTACCTATAATTGACAGGTCTATTAAGTATGGGTAGATGTGTTGGGTGGGACTGATTGTCAACCCTCAACTATTAGGCCAGTGGTTCTCAACCTTTTTAATGCCGTGACCCCCAACCAGCTTGCCTTCGCTGCAGACAACTTGCAGCACCGTTTGCAGAATGGGACTTTTGGCGGGCTCAGCAGGGCAGAGACACCCTGGACAATTCCTATTGGCTTTTGAAAGCCAATAGAATTAGACTCTATTCAAGAGAGTCTATTCTATTGGCTTTCAAAAGCCAATAGAATAAAAGGGAGTAGCACGGCTAAGGAAAAGGGGGAAAAAAATGGCGGACTGCGTTGTTTGGCGACCCCCGTGAAATGGTCGTTCGACCCCAAATGGGGTCCCGACCCACAGGTTGAGAACCACTGTATTAGGCCAAGTAGAAACAGAAAAACTCTGTTAAGATTCTTCTGCACAGCACTGGAAATTCACCCCCAGGAATAATACCTGAAGCTGCTTTTTCGTTTTTGCTTGTTTTATCACTCTCTCAACATCGTTGCTTTCCTAAACCGATTACATTTCAAGGTTAAAAGGAGGCTTGTAAATCATACATAATGTTCCACTATATAAGAATAAATACCAACTAACTTTATTAAAACAAATACTGTGGGGAAAATAACTTTGTTCAGGGAGAGGAAGACAATGAAAACACAGCATGGGCCACATCGTGCATGCAGACAGGGATGGCTTTGGGTGAGAGTTTAAAGTCATATTCTGTAACTTTGACATGTCTGTTTGAGGAGTTAACCATAGTCTTCCTGCAAAATGGCAGCAATCTGCACTCAGTTTTCAGTGGCTCATGGAATGAAATAGTTCAAGAGCCCACAATGATCACATAATGTTCACATAATCTAACCCAGTGCAAAGGGGCAGGAAAAGCAGTAGAGTATAACCATCTCCGAGCTGCACACTTGAGGAAATATATATATATATATATATATTTTAATGTAGGCTGGCTACTTGAGGGCCCCTCCCCTTCACAATATACTACTCTTTTAAGAGCTACCTAGGCCCAAGACAGCCTTTTCTCTTTTCTTTCTCTTGGGCATGTTTGGTTATATGTGTAGGACAAGGTCAAGATAGCAGCCACAATGGTGTAATCCAGTGGTTCTCAACCTTTTTAATGCCGCGACCCCCAACCGGTCGTAAGTTGAGAACTATCCAACCAGTCGTAAGTCGAGGACTTTCCCTGCCCGGGAGTGCCGCGCATGCGTAGTGCCGCCCCCTGTGCCAGCCGAGGCGTAGCTGGCAAGTGGCAGAGACGGCGCAGGCCGACCACTGGCTGGGCCACCAGCTGGCCCAGCCCAAGGGAGGTAAGGTACCCGCTGGGCCCCACGCGCGCCAGCAACCCTCCCTGCGCCCACCGGCCTCCCACCTCTGGCCCTCTTTTACTTACATTTTTAGTAGTTGCTCAGCAGGGAGGGATGCAAACTTCCAGACAGCTCGCCTTTGCTGCAGACAACTTGCAGCACTGTTTGCAGAATGGGACTTTTGGTGGGCTCAGCAGGGCAGAGACAGCCTGGACAATTCCTATTGGCTTTTGAAAGCCAATAGAATTAGACTCTATTCAAGGAAAAGGGGAAAAAATGGCGGACTGCGTTGTTTGGCGACCCCCATGAAATGGTCGTTCGACCCCAAATGGGGTCCCGACCCACAGGTCGAGAACCGCTGGTGTAATCAAAGCTCCATTGGGTTTTCAGGTGTGTTACACACTAACAAGACAGACAATGCATTTCCTTTGCCATTAAGACACCCAAAACAGGGGCCCAGAAGTGGAACCGCAAGGCTGCCATCTTAACTTTTCTATCATCAATAAAGAAGAATATTTGTAGTTCAGGGTTGAAATGAACATAGAATAATAAATAGAGTTGGAAGGGACCCTGGAGGTCTTCTAGTCCAGCCTCCTGCTCCAGCAGGAGACCCTATACCAGGGGTAGGCAACCTTGGCTCTTTTATGACTCATGGACTTCAACACCCATAATTCCTGAGCCAGCCCTGCTAAGGGGAAAGGGAGAGGTTTCCAAGCTAAGCCATGGTGGCTCAGGTATTGTGGGAGTTGAAGTTCACGAGTCATAAAAGAGCCAAGGTTGCCTACCCCTGCCCTATACCATTTCAGATAAATGGTTGTCCAGTCTCTTTTTGAAAGCCTCCAGTGATGGAGCACCCACAACTTCTGAATGCAAGCTGTTCCTTTGGTTGATTGCTCTCTCCATTAGAAAACTTCTCCTTATTTCTAGGTTGCTTGATTAGTTTCCATCCATTGATTCTCATCTTGCCTTTTGGTGCTCTGAAAAATAGTTTGACCCCAAATATTTGAAGGAGCCCTTCAAATATTAGAACAGTGCCATCATGTCTCCCCTAGTCCTTCTTTTCATTAGACTAGACCAGGGGTAGGCAACCTTGGCTCTTTTATGACTCGTGGACTTCAACTCCCAGAATTCCTGAGCCAGCCACGCTGAGGGGAAAGGGAGAGGTTTCCAAGCTGAGCCATGCTGGCTCAGGAATTCTGGGAATTGAAGTCCACAAGTCATGAAAGAGCCAAGGTTGCCTACCCCTGGACTAGACATACCCAATTCCTGTAACCGTTCTTATGTTTTAGCCCCCAGGCCTTTAATCATTTTTCTTGCTCTTCTCTGGACTCTTTCCAGACTCTCAACATCTTTTTTCTATTGTGGTGACCAGAGTTGGATGCAGTATTCCAAGTGTGGTCTCACCAAGGCTTTGTAAAGCAATACTAGAACTTCACGTGATCTTGAGTCTGTCCCTCTCTTAATGCAGCTCAATAATCCCTCTATTAATGAGGGGTCCTTGGTGCTTTCGGTGTTTGGGTTGTTTTCTTACAGAAGTTTAATTGCCCAAACTAGGTAACACCATCAGTGCTAGTGCTTTTCTGATCATCCCCGAGGACCTTCCCAGCCAAGATTGATAGCTGGAGGAGAAGAACCCGGTGCTGGTGTCACTTCCAATTCCAATCTCCAGCCAACCTGTGACTATCAAATGGGGAACAGAGTCCATGTCGACCTCCAGCTCAGTCTGCCCCCTCCCGTTATCCGGGCCAGGACCACCGACAAGCAGACATCCAACCGATGGAGCACCTCGGTCTAACAGGAAGGGGGAAGCGCCGCCTCGACCGTCCACCCAGCCTCCAAGTTTCCATGGGAGTAAACGGGCAAGTCCCGCTTGAGTGCCCGTCTTTGAGCGCTTGTTTGCGCTTCCCGCCGAGAAGAGAAAGAAGAAGGCAGCTCCCTGGCCGTCCCTTTTTTCGATCCGGGCATGAAGCTACCTGCCCGGGGCAGCTCCGAGCGACAACGCAAGATTGGGCATGGACGCCTCGGGGCCCGTCGGCGGGCCGCTTCTTCTCCCGCCGTCGCCCGGATTCCCGGCCTCCTCTCCCGCCTCTTCCCTCTCGCAGGACCAGGCTAAAGCGGCGTCGCCGGGCCGGCGCCGATTCCGCCGAGCGGCCACCGCCGTCGCGCATCTCTGCGGCCTGGTTTTGCGCGGGAAAAGGTAACGCGAAGGCGCAGCGGATGAACTCTGGGGCGGCCGCTGGGAAACTGGAGGGAAACCCCCGGGAGCTGGAGAGAGTGCTAGGCCTTCTTTAAAGCAGGGGTTAGAATTAGAATTAGAATGGAAGAATAGAATAGAATAGAATAGAATAGAATAGAATAGAATAGAATAGAATAGAATAGAATAGAGAATGGACTGGACTGGACTGGACTAGAACAGAAATGGAATGGAATAGAGAATGGACTGGACTGGACTGGACTGGACTAGAATAGAATAGAATAGAATAGAATAGAATATAGAACAGACTAGAATAGAATAGAAATGGAATGGAATGGAATGGAATAGAGAATAGACTGGAGTGGACTGGACTGGACTAGACTAGACTAGAATAGAATAGAATAGAATAGAATAGAATAGAATAGAATAGAATAGAATAGAATAGAATAGTTGAAAGGTACTTTCTAGGAATCTAGGTCATCTAGTCCAACCCCCTGCCCAAGCACGAGACCCTACACCATTTCTGACAGATGGCACTCCAGTCTCTTCTTGAAAGCCTCCAGCGATGAAGCTCCCACAACTCCTGAAGACAAGCTGGTCCATTGGTTGATTGTTCTCACTGTCAAGAAAATTTCTCCTTATTTCTAGGTTGAATCTCTGGCCTCCAGGTGCTTTGGAAAACAGGTTGTCCCCTCTCCTCTCTGTGACACTGGAACGCTGCTATCATGTCTACCCTGCTCCTTCTCTTCACTAGGCTAGCCATGCCCAGTTCCTGTAACTCTTCTTCATATGGTTACAGGAACAGGGCACGGTAGTCTAGTGAAGTTCCTGACCCCTGGTCCAGGCCGTTGCATGCCAGAAACCGGGCCGTGCAAACAAGTGAAGCCCTGTCTGCAGGATGCAGGCAGCTTGCAAAATCACGTCTTCACCGGTCCATGGAAAAAACCTCTCTCCACAGAACCGGTCTCTTGTAAAGAGTTGGGTGCCAACCTGGAACTAAAGAATGGTTTGTTCCCATGGATGCCTTTTGTAGGAGGAGAGGTGTAGTGGTCACCGGTGGGAAAAGGTCAGAAAGAGTCTGGCTGCCCCATTTGCCACTAAACCAGACAGGAGTGGAGTTGAGAGAGAAGGACTGGCCCGCCCAGCTGGCTTTGTGTCTAAGGGGGGCTAGAAATTACAGGTGGTCCTCAATTTACAACAATTCATTTAGTGACTGTTCAGAGTTACAACGGCACTAAAAAAAAAGCGACCTAGGACCTTTGCAAGTTTTGCAGCATCCTCACGATTATGTGATCAAAATCCAGATGCTCAGCAACTGGTTCATATTTATGACCGTTGCTGTGTCCCAAGGTCACGTGATCCCCTCTTGCGACCTTCCGACAAGCGAAGTCAATGGGGAAGCCAGATTTATTTAACAACCAGGTTACTTACGTATCAACTGCAGTGAGGCAAGAAAAGTCGTGAAATGGGGCCAAATTCACTTAACGAATGTCTCCCTTAACGACATAAATTTTGGGCTCAGTTGTGGTCGTAAGTCGAAGACTACCTGTACAGCCTCTTGCTTTCTAGCCTTGACCCTTAACCATTTCTTGCTCCACCGTTACACCAAACTGGCCCTGCAGGTACCAGTGTATGTATGACACTATATACTGCATGTCCAAGTGGGGAAGGAAATGCACCCTGCACAGAACTTAGCAGCAGACCATAAGCCATGGAGTTCGGGGCACCACTGTTTTTCTTTAACCATAGACCAGGGGTAGGCAACCTTGGCTCTTTTATGACTGGTGGACTTCAACTCCCAGAATTCCTGAGCCAGCCATGCTGAGGGGAAAGGGAGAGGTTTCCAAGCTGAGCCATGCTGGCTCAGGAATTCTGGGAGTTGAAGTCCACGAGTCATAAAAGAGCCAAGGTTGCCTACCCCTGCCATAGACACCTAGACCAGTGGTTCTCAACCTTTTTATACGGCGCCCCCCGGTCACACGGACGCGCCACGCATGCGCGGCGACGCCCCCATGCGCGGCGGCGCCCCCATGCGCGGCCTGCATGCGCGGCGGCGCCCCCTGAGGGGGGAAAATGGCGGATCGCGTTGTTTGGCGACCCCCGTAAAATGGTCGTTCGACCCCAAATGGGGTTGCGACCCATAGGTTGAGAACCGCTGACCTAGACTAAAAGCTTCATTTTAATACAGGTAGTCCTCGACTTACAACATTTCATTCAGTGACTGTTCAAAGTTACAACGGCACTGAAAAAAATAACTTATGACCGTTTTCACACTTACAACGGTTGCAGCATTATCATGGTCACGTGCTCAAAATTCGGACACTTGTCTCCTATTTATGATGGTCACTGTCTCTGGATCACCTTTTGTGACCTTCTGACAAGCAAATTCAATGGGAAAACCAGATTCACTTAACAACAGTTAAAACTTTGGTCAGGAAGGTCACAAAACGGGGCAAAAAAACTCACTTAACAACTGTTTCACTTAGAGAGAAAAATTTAGGGCTCAATTGTGATCAAGGACTATCTGTAATAGGTTCAAGGGTTAAAAAGAAGGGTAATTGAAAAAAATATATATTAAGGAAGAAGGCAATGCTGAGTCACTTTCATATTGTTGGCAAGAAAAATGCATGGATGTCTCCACAAAGTTACCAGAAGTTGGGTCACAACTTAGAGGAAACCTATTTTTTAAAGTATGCATAGATTGTGTTCATCTAGTATTCTTGAATGATTCTGGAAGATTGGATTATTAAAATATGTTCTGATATGCTTTTGCAACAATGATGTATTTTTTTAAAAAATAACAAATATTTTATATGTTCTGAAGTTCACTGTCTAAAGATCCGTTTCTTCTTCTACAGATATATTGACCAAAGTCCACTTGTGCAATGGGCCACATTTCATCTGCAGATGAATATCAGAGGTGATCTTTTGTTCAGTATCAGGGATTATTCTAAAGAAAAAGTTGTGAGTATTTTTAATGATTTCTACATTTATTATTTATTAATTTCTGGTGCAAGACCAAACCAACAAAGTTTAAAATCCATTCAGCAATTTTAAATAATTGCATATAATTTACATTTTTATTTTTTAAAAAAAAATTAGATTTTTTTAATTTAAATTGGATTTTTTTTATTTTTATCAAATTTATTTTAA
This sequence comes from Crotalus tigris, assembly GCF_016545835.1. Taxonomy (NCBI): domain Eukaryota; kingdom Metazoa; phylum Chordata; class Lepidosauria; order Squamata; family Viperidae; genus Crotalus; species Crotalus tigris. Next base: position 26,082 of record NW_024097257.1, on the reverse strand, counting down.
TAAAATGCTTTTAGAGTAAATATAGTTTTCTATTTAAGATACATTAATAATTTAGTTTATTCAGCATGAAATGGAGCTTAGTTATGTAGCATGAGGCTGTATATCAGGGGTGTCACTCGCAACGTCACATGATGTGTCACGACGTATCATGACTTTTTTTATCGTTGCCGGCAATGGGGTGGGCATGGTTTTATCATGATGCATCCGGCCCGTGGGCCGGCAGTTTGACATCCCTGCAGTATATTCTGCAATATTTACATTTTTGGTAAACTCCTTCAATGAATCCAAGCTCTGCAAGCTGAGATAACATACACTGCATTGATTCACACAATAATATTAAAGATTCTAACTATCAGCAAGAATGAATCTTTACATTTAAAGAGCACCTGTCATTTCAGATCCATCATGGTAGCACCTGTTAGCGGGCATCCACTCACCTGCTGCCCATCATGTTCCTTACCTTGTTGTGTCACTGCCGCATCACCAGCCGTCCTATTAAAGTGAATGGGACTGTTCGTGAGTCAACAGCGGGTCATAGGAGGAGCCGCTGTGGGACAAGAGATGACAGTTGCTCTTTAAAAATTATGATTTAAATCGAGTTGATTTAAATCAAGCCTTTTTACTTGGGATTTAAAAGCATAAAAAAAAATAGGATCAAAGTTGTGAGGGAAGGCAGCAATTGATTCTAGTGGGCCGAAGCTGCAGACAAAAATTTAGCTACCACCCTGGAACGTTTAAAAATTGATCGCTTAAAAGGAAAGCAATGATTTTCTCATTATGATGGAAATTCAACTTTGTAATAATTGAGGTTATAAGTTTTACTCATCATTTTCCATAAAATGGACATTTTAATAGATTGTGGGATGTGGATTCAATCTCCTTATCTGAAGATATACAAATATGATTTTTCTAGAAAGGTTGAAATATATTCCAATTGTCACCTTAATGCGTAGTGCATCAATTTGGATAAGAGAACAAAAGCCTCTTACGTGGAACATTCATATTTTTAATATATTTTTGATTTTTTTTACCCATTATTTTTTATAAATACCTCAAGGTGGTGAACATTTCTAATATTCCTAATATTCCTCTGGCCTATTTCTCAACTGTATTAGCCTGTGGATGTCTGCTGTGTGTTGTTGCCCAGCTGTTATTTTATATTATGTATAGTTTCAACTTACTGTTTTTATTTTGTTTATAATTGTTAGGACCCTAGTCATGCTCTTAAACCAGGGGTAGGCAGCCTTGGCTCTTTTATGACTCGTGGACTTCAACTCAGGAATTCTAGGAGTAGAAGTCCACGGGTCATAAAAGAGCCAAGGTTGCCTATCCCTGTCTTAAATCTTCAAACGACTCTGGCTACAGCCATCTTTCTTCGTTTTAGGTTTCCACAGCAATGGGAGCGGGTAGATGCATTCTTCTAGTTTAGTCATAACAATAACTTTCTTGTGGGAACCAAGGTCAAGTCGCCTAAGTGTTTGGCGGGCTGGAGCTACCGTTAGAGAGCCCGCCAAAGGTGTTTATTGGGGATTGTGATTTATGTCACATTTAGGGGTGGAGAGTTTAACTTTTACTTTGTAATCTTTTGGGGTGGGGAACTTTCAGTCTTTTACCTTTGTTCGTGCTGATATTATATGGCCATTAAAATTGTTCTTTGAGGAAAGCAATTGCCTCAGAGTTCTTATTTCTACTGGTCTCATCTATCGGAGCCATGACACATGGTTGAGATGGGGAGATGCACATTAAATAAATAAATGAACATTTGAAACATGTTTCTGGAAAAATTAAACAAATCATGTTAAAAAGGATTATATTAATCACAATTAAGAGATGAGATAAAACAGTATTAATATTTTTAATATTTTAAAAATAATATACTGATATATCTGAGGAAGATGGGTGGTTATGAAATATAACTAATCAATAAATAAATGTTGCTTTTCCTAAATAATTAAATGTATATCTCATTCTTCAATCTAATAGATCAACATTTCTCGATTATTTTGATTCTAATCCAGAAGTTGATAAGTACATTAGAGGGAAACATTAAGTACACCCTATCTTTCTTTGGCAACATGGTGGTCAGAGTGAAGCTTGAAATTGGATGTGCTTCTAATAAACTAATTGTGGCCCATTTCCAGATAGTGGAGAGCACTTTCCTGTAAAAGAGATCTCTAAGTATAGCTCCCCATAAAGTAACAATACACAGTTCCAAGACATTTTCTGACTCTTGGGAATGGCTCTTGAAAGAGGCAGAAATGGAAAAGGTGGAAATAGAAAAAATATACATGTTATTAAATGAAATTCAGCATGTTCAATTTATATGAACTTGTTCAGCATAATGCGGACATTATCAAAATTATGTCAAAAAAGGCAATACACCTATATTTTTCATTTTATACGTAGGAAAAAATAGTTGTATAGCACGTGTAAACCTGCTGATGTACAACGGCACAATACCACCTAAAGTGCCTTTGTGAGGGAAATGGGCCATTCAGATATGTGATAGATCAGTGGTTCTCAACCTGTGGGTCGGGACCCCATTTGGGGTCGAACGACCATTTCACGGGGGTCGCCAAACAACGCAGTTCGCCATTTTTTTCCCCCTTTTCCTTAGCTGTGCTACTCCCTTTTATTCTGTTGGCTTTTGAAAGCCAATAGAATAGACTCTCTTGAATAGAGTCTAATTCTATTGGCTTTTAAAAGCCAATAGGAATTGTCTAGGCTGTCTCTGCCCTGCTGAGCCCGCCAAAAGTCCCATTCTGCAAACGGTGCTGCACCAGTTGAGTACTCCTCGACTTACGACCGGTTGAGTAGTCCTTGACTTACGACCGGTTGGGGGTCGCGGCATTAAAAAGGTTGAGAACCACTGTGATAGATAGATAGATGTATTGGCCGTTGTGATCTTTTTGATACTTTGCTAACACCCCAATATCATATACTAATTAAAATATGTATACATATAAACACTGCCATAAAAATACAAAAATAAGGTTTGAGAAACCCATTTAAAGGATATAAACTACATAGAATAAGTATTCATAATAGCAATAAACATATATGCTTATAGTCATAGCAAAATTAGATTTTCTATGACAATCAAATGCTCTTGGTAATCTTGTTATTATGGATTCTTATCTATTAAAACAGATGCAAAACCATTTTGTTGTTGTTTTATTGTAACAAGGTTTTCATCTACTTTGAAAATCACTTCCACTGGACTACAGAGTCAAATTTTACTCTATGGCTATTTAAATGATATATGTTTTACTTTGAAAATAAAAATAAACCTGTTGAAATTTTTTTTTTAATATTTTAAATATTTTAAAATTTAAATATTTTAAATATAATATGTCCGTATATATGTGTGTTTGTGTAAGTGTGTGTGGGTATGTACATATACACACACTATATATATATAGTGTGTATATATATATATATATATATATATATATATATATATATATATATAAAGACTGTGTGGCATTAGCTCTCATCCCATTCCTGCCATTAGAAGAAAGGAGGATGAAAGGGTCTTGAAAGAGTTGAGTGTCAGCGATAAAACGGTAGGAGGAGCGATCCGGAAGAACGATAGAAGGAAACGCAAGGAGAGTAACAAGGAAACATCACAAATTGACCGGCCAGGACCAGTGACGCAGTCCAAGGGCCGGGTGCAAATGTCAGCCAAACCCATTTAAGTCATCGTTGTTTACTGGCTTCTTAGCCCTGATGATGTTGGGAGCCTCCCAACGAAAGCTCAGCGGTTTTTAGTAAAGTATATTTTTATACCTAAATTCTCCTGGTGGTCGCATTTTATTTATATTATAAACATGCCCAGGAGTCGTATTTTTATTCTTTGTTAGCAACCTAAAAATGCAAAATGATGTCGCAGTTGGCGACTGCTGCTTGTGGATGGCTCTGGATTGAGCTGATACAGGCAAAAGAAAAGAAAAGAAAGAAGATTTCTTTCTCCCATATTTGGGCTGATAGGGTGCACGTTCAAGGTAAATATATATATATATATATATATATATATATATATATATATATATATATATATATATATATATAGGGAAGAGTAACAAAGATAATAAGGGGTCTGGAGGCTAAACCATATGATGAATGGCTAAGCCTAGGGAACTAGGTATATATCTAGCCCAGGGGTAGGCAACCTTGGCTCTTTTATGACTCGTGGACTTCAACTCCCAGAATTCCTGAGCCAGCATGGCTCAGCTTGGAAACCTCTCCCTTTCCCCTCAGCGTGGCTGGCTCAGTAATTCTGGGAGTTGAAGTCCACAAATCATAAAAGAGCCAAAGTTGCCTACCCTGGGTCTAGCCTATCAAAGAAAAGGATTAGTACTTGAAGGGCTGTCACAAGGAAGAGAGTGTTGATTTATTTTCCATAGCACTGAGGGCAGAGCAAGAAGCAATGGGTGGAAACTTGTCAGAGGGATATTCAATAAGACGGAATTTCCCGAGAGTAAGAATAATTAATCAATGGAACAGCTTACCTCCTGGAATTGTAGATGCTCCGTCACTGGAAGTTTTCAAGAAAATATTGGACAGCCATTTGTCTGGGATTCAGTAAGGTCTCCTGGCTTGGGCAGGGGGTTAGACTAGATTCTAGAAGATCTCCAAAGATCCTTCCAGCCATGTGATTCAATGACTCTACAGTATAATACCCTATTATTTATTTCTTGAATATCGTCAAATCAAGATAAACACAGACATGAAACTAGCTGTGACTGCAGTGCATACCTGTGTATCGTTCATACTCTCATGTCACTAGGGGAACTGTTTAATTACTGTAAATATCCTGGATAATGTTTACATTTTCTTTATGTAGCAAAATAAAGATTTTGAAAGACTTATACATCTCTTACGTATATGTCCAAATGAAAGAACACCAAAAGACATTCTGCAGGTAAGAGATTAAAAAATAACTATGAACAATTATTTGATTGATAATTTTGAACACAATAATATGGATAAAATGTGTAGACAATTCTTGCTTATACAAGTATTCAGTCATTTCACTTATTTTTAACATCTGTTCTATACATTCTGTCACCCTTTTCCCCAAGTCTCCCAAAAGATAGTAGCCATTATTGTATGTAAATGTTGAATCATATTATTCATTTATTAAATGAAACACCATGTAGTTCCAATGATATCTATGCTAATATTTTTATATTTTAGTTGTGGCAAATTTATCCTTCCCTCTAAGAGGAAAGGAGATTTATGTGACTGGAGGGGTTTTTTATAGCCAAGAAATATTTCTTAATAATAAGCTGCATATAAAGACTTAGACCATTGTAATGATAATTCTGAACTGACTTCTCTAACAATGAGGTTACAAATTTTTAGAAATAATAGTACAGTATTATTGTAAGGCATGTGAGAGATTTTTAGATCTTTTACCTCTATTTCTATGCAGAGATCCAACAAATATATATGCTATGTCGGCTGCAACTTGCAGAGCACTGTATGACATACAGTCATACTGTATGACAGGGGTCTTCAAACTTGGCCCTTTTATGACTTGTGGACTTCACTTCCCAGAATCCCTAAGCCAGCGTGCCTGGCTGAGGAATTCTGGGAGTTGAAGTCCACAAGTTATAAAAGGGCGAAGTTTGAAGACCCCTGCTGTATGATAAGGGAAATGCTTAGTTTTCCATTTGACAGAGAAATGGGAGGGAATATTTCACTTTAGAGAACTTGCCTCTGATTTTGGAAGGAGGTGTAATTAGGAAATTCTACGGCATTTGGGATACTATCCAACAAAACCTAGCTTTTGTAGTTTTAATATGCTATGTAATTACTTTCACGTACTACTATATAAAGACACATTTTGTTAACTCTCTGTATAATAGACAGGCTTTTAGATCTCATAGATTTTTTATTTAAGTGTTTCAATATAAAAGCTTTTCTGTAAAGCTGATAAATATTGACAAGCGTTTTATCTTTTAACATTACATTATGAAATGTAACCTTACATATTGGGGCATTAACTAACAAGCTATGGTCTGTTTATATCTAAACCTATGCCAGAGATTTGTTTGACTCAATAAATATATGATTTATAAATCATTATTTCTTGCAACATTGACAATATTAGCAAAGTAAAATTATCCATCAGCTAATAATTGGCCTTGCTAGTGTAATTACTTGGATTTTTCCATTGGTAATTTGTCACAGAAATCATTTTAAAGAAAACATGATTCCCTGATTGGGAGTTCCTTGACAATAAAAACCATAACTGTTAAATTAGAAGTTTCTAGGAAACCTGATCTGTAGTTGTCTTTTTTCATATCTGTTCTCATTACTCACATATTTCATGAGATTCTGTGTGTTTTATGGACGCAAGAAAAATGTTTCATTGATTTTTAATAAGAGATCAACTTTAATTTGTTAAAAATATTGCTTTCGTTGCATTGTGATAAACTTTCCGTAACTTGCTGCATCATAGATGTGTCATAATTGCAAAAACTGTAATTCTCTGCTTTAGTCAAACTAAAATTAAAATTAGAATAGACATATAAAGAATTCTGGGAGCTCCAGTCAAAACAAATCTGTATTGTACATGATTGTGGAGATTATATCTGATTTCTGATAGTTTTGCTTTTTTTGGAAACTTTGAATTATCCCAATTCAGTTCTCTTGTGTTTTTTTTATTATTAATTACAATTTATGGGGCATGATGCTTATTTAAATTTTTCACTAGAAAAAAATATTTTTCAACCTCAGTACTGTATTTTAGAAATCATCTCTTTGCACAGGTGGTATTGCTATCTTAAAAACATAAATGAAAACCAGCTCTTCAACATCTTCATCAACGATTTGGATGAGGGGATAGGTGGGGAAATAATCAAATGTGCAGATGACACCAAGCTGGCAGGAATAGCCAACACTCCAGAAGACAGGCTTAAGTTACAGAAAGATCTGGACAGACTTGAACACTGGGCACTATCCAACAAAATGAAATTCAATGGTGAAAAAAGTCCTACATTTAGGCAAGAAAAACCAAATGCACAGGTATAGTATAGGGCAGTGGTGGCGAACCTATGGCACGCGTGCCAGAGGTGGCACTCAGAGCCCTCTCTGTGGGCACGCATGCCATCGCCCTAGCCCTGCCTCCCCCCATGGCCCCCCTCTCCAGCAGCCCCCCTGGAGGAGAGTCGCCCCCAGGCAAGGCCTCCACGGAGCAGTGCAGCCAAGGACATAGCCAGCCAGCAGGGACAAGATTCTGCTCTCACTTCACATAGTGTGCAGATGATGCTGCGGGGTGTGGGCGGAGGGCGTGGCTGCCATGGCGCTGCAGGGCTGTCTGGGCAATCTACTACAGCGGGCCATTGAGGCGGTGTGTGGCCCTGTGGGCGGGCAGAGCAGGGGGCGGGCGGGATCAGAGCAGGCAGGGCAAGAGGTAGAGCGGGGATGGGGGGGCGGATTTGGGGCACTCGGTCTCTAAAAGGTTCGCCATCACTGGTATAGGGGGTACCTTGCTCAATAGTAGTAACTGTGAGAGGGAACTCGGAGTCCTAGTGGATAATCACTTAAATATGAGCCAGCCATGTGCTGCAGCTGCCAAAAAGGCCAACACAGTGCTAGGCTCCATTAACAGAGGGATAGAATCAAGATCACGTGAAGTATTAATACCACTTTACAGTGCCTTGGTAAGGCCACACTTGGAATACTGCATCCAGTTTTGGTCACCACGATGTAAAAAAGATGTTGAGACTCTAGAAAGAGTACAGAGAAGAGCAACAAAGATGATTAGGGGACTGGAGGCTAAAACATATAAGGAACGGCTGCTGGAATTGGGTATGTCTAGTTTAATGAAGAGAAGGATAAGGGGGGACATGATAGCAGTGTTGCAATATCTCAGGGGCTGCCCCAAAGAAGAGGGAGTCAAACTATTCTCCAAAGCGCCTGAAGGCAGGACAAGAAGCAACGGATGGAAACTAATCAAGGAGAGAAGCAACCTAGAACTAAGGAGAAACTTCCTGACAGTTAGAACAATTAACCAGTGGAACAACCTGCCTCTAGAAGTAGTGAATGCTCCAACACTGGAAGTTTTTAAGAAGAGACTGGACAGCCATTTGTTTGAAATGGTATAGGGTTTCCTGCCTGAACAGGGGGTTGGACTAGATGACCTCCAAGGTCCCTTCCAACTTTATTATTATTATTATAAGAAACAAATTATCTAGCTTTTGTGATTATTTTACGTGCTTAAAAAGAAGTTCCCATTCCTTTTTTTCTAACAGATTGATAGATTTTTTTTACAAGCTTTGAGGATTAACATGTAAACCAGAGACCAGCCATACAGACTTTTAGCATACAACATAGACCACAAAACGAAATAAAAATAAATGCTTTAATTGGAACTTGATTGAAATCTTGCATGATCTCAAGTGAGAATGGCAAAACTTATCAGATTTGTCAGCAGTATGATGTGTGTATGAAAAGGCCAAAATGTCACATATGTTGTTGTTCTGTAGAAAGAAAGTTCTTACACCACTGACAGACTTTGTGAACGACAAGTTAGGAACAGTTGCCTCAGAAAGCTAACCCAAGTTATACTGAGGCAATGCAGAGTCAGTTTTATGAACAAAACACAGTTGTGATGTGTCAGCTTGTTATCCAACCCGTATAACAATAATTCTATTAAGTATTGTTCCTTGAATTGAATGTGTCATTTGGGATATGTCACAGAGTGCTTGCTACTCCATTAAAACAGACTTCCTTTTAGACAGTCTGAGAAAAGAGATGATATTTTAAAAGGACATAAAGTAGAGGTAAAGTAGCGAGGCTGGAAGTTTGTCCCTGACAAGGAAACAGAAAGCACTGATACTTTTCCTGATTTTGGATGAGATCTGAGAGTAAATATTAAGTTTACAGTTTCTGCCTAGCGCAGAGGTCCCCAACCTTTTGAGTACCAGAGACCAGTTCTGTGGAGAGAGATTTTTCCACAGACCGGAGGCTACGTGGCTTTGTGTGCTGCCTGCATCTCACGGATCATGCTTTGCTTGTTTATGCGGCCCGGTTGCTGGCATGCTACAGCCCAGTACTGGTCCATGGACCGGGGGTTGGGGACCCCTGGCCTAGAGTCACTGAGAGTTGGATGGCATACATGTTTAATTATGGTTTGTCACAAAGTCAGATATTCAAACTGGATTTGGCATTTTTATCCACCTATCCAGTCCTTCCCAAGGACCTGGGAAGGTGTGGATGTTTTATGGAAGAGGTCCCCAACCTTTGGGCTGGGGCTCACTACCGGGCTGTGGCCTATTCGGAATTGGGCTGCATGAGTGGCGGCCTGGATCGTGTGCGTGCAACTCAATTTGCGCAAGAGATAGTCTGGCGGATCCATCACTTGTGTGCATGCTGGTTTACCACTCACACAAGGGCTGCATGTGTGTGCACGTCAGCCTACCGCTCGTGCAGCCCAGTTCTCCTCTTTCAACCCCAGCCAGGCTGCCAAGCCACATAGGTTATGGTGTTAGAAGTATCGTCACAGGATGTAAGCTGTTCCAAATAAAGTTGCAGTTGACTGATGGTGATTTTGTCAGTGCCAATGTTGTTCAAGTGATGCTCCAATTGTTTGGAGATTACACCCAAGATGCCTATTACTATTGGGTCTACTTTTGGATGGCTTTTTGCCACAATTGTTCTATTTCTATTTGCAGACTTTTGTGTTTTGGTATCATTTCCAGTTCCTTCTCTTCCATTCTGCTGTCTCCAGGTTATCATTATCATTCTGGGATACTTAGAAATGTCACCATATTAGGCTGTTTAATTTCTTTCAAAGCTAGGACAAAAGCTTTGCTCCCCTAATATTCTTTGAAAATTGTTAATAGATTCTTACATCTGCGAATTTTAAAGCTTAGAGATCCTATCACTGGGTTTCTTAGTTAGAAAATAAAAATTCTTTGCATTCAGTTGTAATAAAATACACACCTCTCCATTTGCCATGCACCAAGGAAGAAAAGATGTGGCCTAACAATCGGAATGACTTAGTCTCATAAAGCTAAAATGAGGCAGGCCACAATATTTAGAACATTAAGATGTTGAAGATGTGCATAGTGATACATCGATAGTGCCTTGCCTTCAATACCTGTATTGCTTATAAAATATGTTTTCCTCCTGCCCCCCGCAGATGCAATTGTGCTTGAAGACAAACAGAGCTTTTCGCAGCTTCCCCAGCAATGCACAACAGAAGCTTTGCCAAGCTTTCATCTACCAAAAGTAAGTAAAAAGCCTGGGTGATAAAATAGGACAGCAAATGAGATCCAGTCCATAAGCTCTCTTCAGAAAGCTAGGTCAGAAGGTGAATGTTTTTCAAGAAAGCTAAAAATTTTCCAATTAAATATTTATCGTTCTTTAGAAATGACCTGCCCCATTAAAATAAAATATTGACAGATGGAAGCTACACAATATTACTTTGGTATTCCATGATTCAACAGCCGCCTTCTAATGGAATGCTTCTAGACCTTTGGTGACTAAGAAAATTACAGTATAGATGGCTGTTACTTTGAAAGATAATGTATAAAGCTCATTAAAGGTGTGTATTGTTTTTTTTCCTAGCTGGCACTTTACAGCTTGTCTATAAAGTTTCCTACGGATCTTCATTTAGTAAAGTGAACATTTTCAAGATGAGGACAAATATTAGAGGAGATTATTTAGCTACGATGCCTAGTTTTGTTTGCAACTTGCATAATTCACAGATGTATTTGTTGGCCCACTCACCTGATGCCTCAAATACCCTTTAAAAATGAATGAATTCAAGCACTTTTAAAAAATTGGCCTTTATTATTTTTTAAATGGATTTTTTTAAAAAATGGTTCAGAATTATTTTAGGAATGTGGCAGGACTGCGATTTTATAAGTGTAAGGAAATATATTCTTTGCGAAGATGGATCCTCTTGATTAATGCTAGAAATGGACAATTGTTCAGAATGTAATTTGGAGGCAGTGTTGTCATTTTCTTAAAGAAGCTGCGCTGAAATATATTTGAAGAGATGGAAGTGACTTTGCTGAACTCAGATGTATGGCAATACAATAGCAATAAGCATTTAGACTTATATACCGCTTCACTGGGCTTTACAGCCCTCTCTAAGCAGTTTACAGAGTCAGCGATTGCCCCCAACAATCTGAGTCCTCATTTTACCGACCTCGGAAGGATGGAAGGCTGAGTCAACCTTGAGCCGGTCAGGATCGAACTGCCAAACGGCTGGCAGTTGGCAGACAGCAGAATTAGCCTGCAATACTGCATTCTAACCACTGCGCCACTATGGCCCTTCATGGCAAAGCAATGAAGTTCATGAATATTTTGTGTCAGATTATACCATTTCTAAAATTGCAAAAAAATATCATTTTCCACTTAATAAAGGAAAAACCCTTCTAAATATTAGTGTAATGATGCCTTAATTCAAATAAAGTACCAGAGCAATTATGTTGCTAGGCTTCCCTGCATTGTATCCAATCAAAAACAAGAAAAATCTTTACAGAGGGATGCTAAAAAGAGATGCAAAGTATCGCCAAAACTGAACACATAACAGAATAATCAGAGAAGCCATCGAGATAGAAAAACGCCCACACAACATGAACAAACAAGATGATACCTCCCGCCTACCAGCCATTTGGAAACCCGCCCTTATTGACAAACGAGTCCCTAACACAAAGAATGACATCAGACCCACACTTACAAAAGCCACACAGGATGTCACCACCACACGTCCACAGAAAAAGCAAACCCAAACCGACACCGATGATGAGGCACGACCACAAACTAGAAGCCAGACCACAGCTGCATCATTAGCCATTTTAAACCCCTCCAATCCATACATGAAGCAAACTGACACCCACCATGAAGATAAGGCACAACCACGAACGCAAAGCCAAACAATAGCAATGCAGCTCACCATCTCACATCCCCGTGCAACTCAGACTAACCTGAGCACAACAAAGCCCCCACCCAGAACACTCTCCCAACCAATCAGAGCACAGCCAACCCCTCATCCAATCAGAGCACAGCCAAGCTCCTAACCAATCAGAACACATCTCCATCCAATCAGAACACAGCCAAGCTCTCATCCAATCAGTTCATACCCCCATTGGCAGTTAAAAGAAGAAACAGCTACGATCACACATTGCTCCTAGAAGCTGAAAACACCAGCCTGAAGATAATGAATGAGACTTTGTCGAAACGTCGCCAAGACACTTCCAATTTGATGCAGGAGAAAATCCGAATAACCAAAGACCTACATATATATGTGTGTGTGTGTGTGTGTGTGTGTGTGTGTGTGTGTGTGTGTGTGTTTTCTGAGATTTTCGTGGGTGTTTGTATGTAGGTCTTTGGTTATTCGGGTTTTCTTCCGTGTAAAATTGGAAGTGTCTTGGTGACGTTTTGACAAAGTCCCATTCGTCATCTTCAGGCTGGTGTTTTCGGCTTCGTGCTCCTAGAAGCACGAAACCGAAAACACCAGCCTGAAGATGACGAATGGGACTTCGTCGAAACATCGCCAAGACACTTCCAATTTTACGCGTGAGAAACCCTGAATAACCAAAGACCTATACATACATACATACATACATATATATATATTATAATGACATATTCCTAAAGATTTGTCATCTATTCCATACACGGATATCCCTTCTTAAACATTGGTTGCTGATTGCATTCTAAATATTTTAGGAAATGACTTCTAAAATATTGTTTTTACAGGTATATAGCTGGAACAGTCATTATGAAACAAGGACACATGGCCACTGAATGTTACTTATTGTTGTCTGGCAAGCTGAAATTTATGATAACTAATGAAAAATTTGAAAATGGGATTTTGGCCTCCGAAGCATTATATGAACTGGAAGAAGAAGATTTCATAGGGGTAACTACTTTCCTCTTTATAAAATAAAATAATTTGTGCAGATGCCACTTTACAGCGTAGAGCAGGGGCGTCAAATTGGTGGCCCGTGAGCCAGATGCGTCACACGCAGGCCACACCCACCCCAGCTCCGCAAAGGCAAAAAACGCTGCGATACGTCACGCTATGTCACGTGACGCGATCTAGCTTGACACCCATGATGTAGAGAGTTAAAACACAAAAGAGAAATGTGCCACGAATAATATTAAACTTGTATTAAGAAAGTATGTATAACGATTTGATTACTAGGGATTTTAAATGTTTCCAGTAAATAATCCAATTTCTATGGAGTGTAAATAGTTTTCATGGAAAAAAGAGAGCACCCATTGAGAAAGGAACCATGGCAAAATGGGACCTCTGATTCCCAACCCAATTGGGCAGGCCAATAAGATACCATGGCCAACAGTATCAAAAGTTGCCAAGAGGTCTAAGAGAACACGTTCCCTTCATTCAGGTCCCAACATCGATCATTCAGGAGAGTAACCAATGTCGCCTCTGGCCCAGACTCTAAATAATTCATTTATATAGACCAGGGGTCTTCAAACATGGCCATTTTATGACTTATGGACTTCAACTCCCAGAATTCCTCAGTCCACAAGTTATAAAAGGGCCAAGTTTGAAGACTCCTGATATAGACTGTGCAGCTGATTGGCCTCATCATCTCAACAACCTTCTCCAAAGAGGAGACATTGGATACAGAATGATAAGAGTAATTTTGATATAAGTGACTAATATGCTTTTTGTACATTCAAATTAGTAAATTTATAGAAAGGTAGACTCAAACTACTCTTGTATTTCAAGGAAACCTGTCTATTGACTAATACGAGACGTCCTGCTTCAGTTATTTGTAAATCTGATACCGAACTTCTTGTGATTGACACAAAGGTATGGGATATAGACTTTTTTTTTCATACAAAATATTTTAAATTTGGCAGTGTCAGCATTTGCTTGAAGAGGTCCATTCCAGCTGTAACATTGATGTACACAATATCATTAGCAAAATTGTTTTTGTTTAATCCAGTGGTTCTCAACCTTTCTAATGCCGCGACCCCATAATACAGTTCCCCATGTTGTGGTGACCCCCAACCACTTATACATCACCGGGTGCCAGGGATGTGGCCAAAGAAAAGGGGGGGAAAATGGCGGACAGCCTTGTTTGGCGACCCCCATGAAATGGTCGTTCGACCCCAAATGGGGTCCCGACCCACAGGTTGAGAACCACTGGTTTAATCTGTTTCCGAGATGTTGGTTTGTTGCAGCACCAGCAAAAAGTTATTTTGTAGTATGGTAAGATCTAGTGCAAAGGTCCCCAACCTTTTGGGCACCAGGGACCAGGTACATGGAAAGAGGTTTTTCTGCGGACCGGAGGGGATGTGGTTTTGTGTGCTGCCTGCATCCTGCAGATGGGGTTTTGCTTGTTTATGCAGCCTGGTTGCTGGCATGCCACGGCCCAGTACTGGTCCACGGACAGGGGTTGGGGTCCCCTGATTTAGTGCATGAGTTAAAGCATAAATTTCTGCAGACCCTTTTAATACAACAATTTAACTGGATGGTGGATTATATGGGAAGGAAAGGAAACTCAAAAGGTGAATCAGGATGAGTAAGCCATCCAGCTCTGTTTGTGATAATACTGATTGTAACATCGTGGATTTTAATTTTTTTCAAAAATATTTGCCACAGAGGAAAACCATTAAAATGGTAGGAAGTACCAACCTACCAGCTGTACCTTCAGCAGCTGAGCGGAATAACTGATAACTGTAGATCAGTCTCTTCCTTTAGAACGATGTACAACATAAAAGTTCATCAGATCGTTGATTGTAATGATAAAGAAATTATTTTAATATTAAATTTAATTACAGCGGCAAGGTTGTTGATGGACAATATTGGAAGCAGGAATTTTTGCCTACCTTGGAGGAATGGTTTTTAAAAGTTTCTTATTTATCTGAAATGGCAAAAATTTCTGCTTATCTGAAAGATCAATCGCAAGAGAAATACCTTTTGGTGTGGCAAAGATGGATAAACTTTATACAGTATAAGTATGATATTAAAAGATATTATTTAGCTTTTGAATAATTTATGGTTTAAAGTTTAAGACAACAAGTATTTTTTTATTGTATATATATATATTGGACTTTTTTGTTATATATATATATTGGATTTTTTTTTAATGTAATTTTTGTTTTAGGTTTACTTAAGTTTAAATACTTTGTATTTTTAGTTCTTGTTAACCCTGTATTCAGCTCTGGGAAGAGGGGGGGAGGGATTTTGGGAGGGCTGGGAAGTAGTGGGAGGGATATTATTGTAAAATTGTAAAACTTTTAATAAAAAAAAAATGTTTATCAGATCGACAGGGAAGAGGAGATCACCAGATCACCTGTGTCATTAATACAGGGCTGTAGAGCAGTGATGGCTTTTAGAGACTGCCCAAACTTGCCGGGTGCCAGGTGGCCGTGGCCCACTGGATGGGCGTGGCTGTGATGGTCATAGCAAATTGGGTGGGTGTGGTCAAGGTGGGCGTGATCACCTCAATGTTGCTCGTGGGGAGGGATGCCTGTGGGGGCCGGGCAGGGTTGGGGTCTCTGGCAGGTGGGGCGGTGGGAAGGAGGCTCGTCCTGCAGGGCGAGGCAAGGTGAGGCAGGGCGCCGGTGCCATTGTCACAGCGCAAGGTGAGGCAGGGGCCGGGACAGCTGCTGCCTGACACCATCGGCCCCTGCACACAAAGGCCAGTGAGCGCATGGGTCCTGGGATGCATCCAGCCACGTGGGACCTTAGCTGAGTTAGTGGGTGGCTGGTTGAAGAGGGACGGTTGCCATCTCCGGGGCATGGCGCGTGTGCCCACAGAGAGGGCTCTGAGTGCCGTCTCTGGCATGCGTGCCATAGGTTCGCCACCACTGCTATAGAGCACTGATATGATACAAGGGAAAGGAATACAGGTAGTCCTCAATTTATGATCACAATTGAGCCCAAAACTTCTGTTGTTAAGTGAGACATCTGTTAAGTACATTTTGCCCCATTTTACGACCTTTCTTGCCACAGTTGTTAAATGAATCACTGCAGTTGATATGTTAGTAACCCAGTTGTTAAGTGAATCTGGCTTCCCCATTGATTTTGCTTGCCAAAAGATTGCAAAAAAGGATCAGGTGACCTTGGGACATAAGTATGAACCAGTTGCCAAGCATCTGAATTTTGATCGCATGATCGTGGGGACGCTGCAAAGGTCGCAACTGTGAAACATGGTCCTGCGTCACTTTTTTCAGTGCCGCTGTAACTTTGAACGATCGCTAAATTGAACCGTTGCACTTCGAGGACTACTTGTATGCACCAACATTTTCAGAAATAAGATGGATTTCCCACATGCAGGCCTCTTGGAAATTTCCAGAATATGTATCCCACTACAGGAGATAGTCCAGAGCAAGCAACAACTAATTTCTCACTCACTCTATTTCTGACGGAAGCCAACTCTATAAGCGCCCCGAGCAAAAAGGCAGAACGTGTGATATTAATTGTATTAATTATTTAAGACAGCGTCCTCATTTATGCTTTCAACCACAGTCCTGTGAAAGAAGTAATGTATGAGCCAAAGCACCTGCATTGTTGCTGGTTCCTCTTGAAGACTTGCCCATCTATTTTCTCTTCCTGAAAAAAGAGGCGACAACAGCAGAAGACAATGAATGAGTGGAGGCTGCCAGGGATTTGGTGCATCCAGATTGTTTCCTATTTGAGGCTGTTTCTTCACAAATGATGAAGATTTACACTGTCTTCAGAGCATCACCTAGTCCAGGGGTCTTCAAACTTGGCCCTTTTATGACGTGTGGACTTCAACTCTTAGAATTCCTCAGCCAGCCATGCTGGCTGAGGAATTCTGGGAGTTGAAGTCCACAAGTCATAAAAGGGCCAAGTTTGAAGATCCCTGACCTAGTCATTACTCGTTAGTGTTATTTGAACATAATGATGGATGAATGGCTCTAGAACAGTGGTTCTCAAGCTGTGGGTCGGGACCCCATTTGGGGTCGAACGACCATTTCACGGGGGTCACCAAACAACGCAGTCCACCATTTTTTCTCCCTTTTCCTTAGCTGTGCTACTCCCTTTTATTCTATTGGCTTTTGAAAGCTAATAGAATAGACTCTCTTGAATAGAGTCTAATTCTATGGGCTTTCAAAAGCCAATAGGAATTGTCCAGGCTGTCTCTGCCCTGCTGAGCCCGCCAAAAGTCCCATTCTGCAAACAGTGCTGCACCAGTTGAGTAGCCCTCAACTTACGACCGGTTGAGTAGTCCTCGACTTACGACCGGTTGGGGGTCGCGGCATTAAAAAGGTTGAGAACCACTGCTCTAGAAGATATTGTCCTTAGTAGACAAATAGCAATAGCACTTAGACTTAGATACCGCTTCATAGTATTTTACAGTACTCTTAGCAGTTTATAGAGTCAGCCTCTTGCACCCAACAATCTGGGTCTCATTTTACTCACCTCGGAAGGATGGAAGGCTAAATCAACCTTGAGCCAGTGAGAATTTAATTGCAATTACTGCAATACTGTATTTTAACCATTGCACCTCCACGGCTCTTATGACGCAAATGGCCGAGGCAACAGAGCAAATCATAATCCTTTCCTCACTCCCTTGAGTTACCATATCCTTCAAGATTATTTTGTACCCAAAGCACAAGTTTGTATAGTTATTTAGTAGAATGCAAGTAAAGGGTTTACTGACACTTCCTGAAAAGAAAGACTGGTAGAAATTTAAGAGAATTTGCGGTTTGGAAGGAGTGCTAGGAGAGGTAATGGACAGCTGAATAGAAAGAAAGAGGGAGGGGAATGGAAGCACTGGTGGCTATTCTGTACTTAAGCTGGAAAGAGATTTTTGTGATCTTTAGAGAGAAACACCTTATAAGCATCAATTTGACATGTGCAAATTCAATTTAATTAAACAACAGTTTTGCAGAAGTTATATTGAGCTATCTATATTTTAAAGATTTCTTGACATGGCAATAAAACATATTCCTCTGGCTATCCAAGGTCCAAATTATAGATCTGTGTAATACTGTCATATAATTTTATGTGTGTTATGTTGTAAAGGCTCATTCAAAGAAAATAAGAATTGGATTTTCTTCTCTTAGTCTTCAATTCTATTCTGGTCTGGATCCAAAATGCATTTTAATACACTAGAAGTGAAAGTGGATGGTTTCTATTTTGCACCTGGGTACATTTATAATCCATTAGTTTGCCATATTGTTCATATATTTCTGTAATGATTCTCATTAGAAAATTTTATGCAGAAGTGCAAATGGGAACAATGAAAGAACATTATGCTTTAATAATCTCTGAAAACAACACAGATATTATATTTTTCATTCAATCTCTTGTTATTATTTGTGGAATAATAATAATAATAATAATAATAATAATAATAATAATAATAATAATAATATAGAGTTGGAAGGGACCCCCTGATCAGGCAGGAAACCCTACACCATTTCAGACAAATGGCTGTCCAGTCTCTTCTTAAAAACTTCCAGGGTTGGAGCATTCACGGCTTCTGGAGGCAGGTTGTTCCACTGGTTATTTGTTCTCACTGTCAGGAAGTTTCTCCTTAGTTCTAGGTTGCTTCTCTCCTTGATGAGTTTCCATCCGTTGCTTCTTGTCCTGCCTTCAGGTGCTTCAGATTCTTGTGAGAATCACAGGAGAAAGAGTGATAAACTTTGAGAGGACCTTCATATTTTCGCTGATGTGCTTTTCTGACTAATAATCAGGAGATAGCCAGAAGTTTCATACAATTGTATGTTGATTTGTTAATAAGTTTGTCCATCAAATGGAAAGTATGTGGTAAGGCAAAGGTTGATAAGATCCATGATGTTGGGTGTCTCAGTCTTTGTGCATTTGGTTAAGTTGGATGTCCTGTGGAGCAATATCGTCATAGATTCTTTGGCTAATTCTGGGTCAATGGACATGAAAAGGACTGTCATAGGTGATGTCATCTATTATCATGTCATTGATTCTCTGACCATCTTAGGTCCAAGCCAAGCCAAGTCCAAAAAAATGCTAGAGAATTCCTGGAAGTCTGGCACTCTGACAAATTGGCCATCGATAGAAACATAAACAACATCTACATAAGATACAAAAGAGACAATCAATAAACCAAAAAAGGGATAAAAAGACGAAAACATCTTCTCACCAGCAATCAACACTCAGATGATCACAGATTAACACCTGATTAACATCAGACCAACAATGAAGAAGTAAACAATACCCCAAACAAGGAATTGTAAAACAAACTAACAATAAACAGCACAACCAAAGTATTCTAAGACCACCCCCATCAAGATTGAGAGGGCAAGTCACTAGAACAGGGGTGTCAAACTGACAGCCCGCGGGCCGGGTGCATCATGTGCAGGCCACACCCACCCAGCTCCGCAAAGGCAAAAAACATCACGATACGTCACAATATGTCATGTGATGTGACCGAGTTTGACACCTGTGCACTTGAATATAAACTGAGAGCATACCCCACTCCTTACTAGCACTGATGTTGTTACCTAGTTTGGATAATGAAACGTCTACAAGAAAACCAAGCTCAGAGAGCACCAAGAATCCTTTATTTCAACCGTGAGCTACAAATATTCTCTTTATTGATAAGATTACTTTTTCAGAAATATACAAGTGACAGACTCTACAGGCTTTTGTGCTATAAAATTGGTGCTTCAAAAACAGTAGTAATAGTGGTTACAGAGCAGTTGGGTTAGCACAGTGGTTCTCAACCTTTTTAATGCCGCAACCCCCAACCGGTTGTAAGTCGAGGACTACTCAACCGGTCGTAAGTCGAGGACTACTCAACTGGTGCAGCACCGTTTGCAGAATGGGACTTTTGGCGGGCTCAGCAGGGCAGAGACAGCCTGGACAATTCCTATTGGCTTTTGAAAGCCGATAGAATTAGACTCTATTCAAGAAATGGTCATTCGACCCCAAATGGGGTCCCGACCCACAGGTTGAGAACCACTGGGTTAGCAGTTTCAGGATCTGGAATATGAGGAAATTGTGTAATTTAATATATTTTAAATGTTTAATTCTCGGAGGAAAAACATTGAGCAGGTGAAAAAGACTTCGGAAAGAAAAAAATCAACCACACTTTGCAACATTGCCTGCGTTGAAATAAATATCTACAGAATGAAAGTGTTAATAGTTTAGAATTTCTCATATATTTTTAATACGTTCTAGCTTTGGTAGCTGAATATGTAGTAAATGAAGATACAAGAGGATGAATCATCACGCTGGTAATACCGCCAGCATCAGACATTAACTTTAAATATTTATGTTTTTCCATGATAAAAGTTGTGACGTGCACTTGAAAGAGTGAAGAAGTTTCTCCCTGTTCAAGGCAAGGCTTTATATCACCTGGCATTGTGGCAGAAATTGATAGAGGCGGTAATATCCTTTCCTCGGTGGTTTCCAAATTCAGTTTGGAAGTTTGCTTGACCTTTTTACTATTGTAGTTGGCAGTTTGCTTGACCTCTTCACTATTACTAACTAAGAGATTGAGGAGAGTAACAGAAGTAAATTAGCTAAAAGGGGGGTACAGATTTCCCTGAAGACAGAAATGAATAGAGAGAAGTTTTAAGAATATTATGATGAGTGTGATCTTGTTTAGTCTGGTGTCTTGGGATTAACTTCTGATGGGTAAGTTTAAAATCCCAATTTTCGTTTATGTTTTACATCTTTGAAATAGACACATTAAGCAGCTTTTCAGATCTAAACCACCTTTAAATTTTAGACTAAGACTTCTCTTCCATGGCAATTCCCTCCTTCCCTTGCTTTTCAGATGTATTCACCTAAACCAGTGACGGTGAACCTTTTAGAAACCAAGTGGCCAAACTGCAACCCAAAACAAACTTATGCATCGTGAGTATCGGGTGGGTGTGGCCCATTGGGTGGGCGTGGCTGCGGTGGTAACAGCAGACTGGGTGGGACTAAAAAGTTCAATCAATTAATTCCAATTTTGCAAGATTTTTTTTTTTTCCGTGAGAAGTTGAAATTGACTGATTGATTGAACCTTTTTTTTTTTTTTTGCACATGGCGGTGGGGGCCTAAAGCGAAAAGGTTTTATAAAACCCAGCTGAAGGCCTAGGACTGGGGTGACAGCGCATGTGCCCACAGAGAGGGCTCTGAGTGCCACCTCTGGCACCCGTGCCATAGGTTCGCCACCACTGACCTAAACATTAATGTACACCTTTAAATTTGAACCCGTCTTAATTCTGACATTGAGGATTAATCTACCTGTGGGCGATATTTAACTAGCTCAGATTCAAATACAATACTATACAGGCAGTCCTCAAAGTACGACTACAACTGAGCCCAAGTTTTCTGTTGCTAAGCAAAACACTTATTAAGTGATTTTTGCCCCATTTGATGATCTTTCTTGCTGCAGTTGTATCGCTGTAGTTGTTCAGTTAGTAACATGGTTGTTAAGTAAATCTGGCTTCCCCAGAACTAAGGAGAAACTTCCTGACAGTGAGAACAATTAACCAGTGGAACAACCTGCCTCCAGAAACTGTAAATGCTCCAACACTGGAAGTTTTTAAGAAGAGACTGGACAGCCATTTTTCTGAAATGGTTTAGGGTTTCCTGCCTGAGCAGCGGGTTGGACTAGATGACCTCCAAGATCCCTTCCAACTTTATTATTATTATTATTGACTTTAGTTGACGGAAAGTCACAAAAGGGGATCACATGAACTGGGATTCTGTGACTGTCATAAATATGAATTAGTTACCAAGCATTTGAATTTTGATCATGTGATCATGGGGTTGCTGCAATGGTCGTAAGTGTGAAAAATGGTCATAAGCCACATTTTCAATGCTGTTATAACTTTGAACGGTCACTAAATGAACTCTTGTAAATCAAGGACTACCTGTACCAGAATATGGATAATACTTAAAAGAGAAGGATGGTGGGATTTACATCTAGCTAACATGACAAAGCGGAAAAAGAGATGGCAGTCACAATCTATGCCAGGGGTAGGCAACCTTGGCTCTTTTATGACGTGAGGACTTCAAATCCCAGAATTCCTGAGCCAGCATGGCTCAGCTTGGAAGCCTTTCCCTTTCCCCTCAGCGTGGCTGGCTCATGAATTTTGGGAGTTGAAGTCCACGAGTCATAAAAGAGCCAAGGTTGCCTATCCCTGACTATGCCATGGTGAAGAGGACTATTGTGAAGCACAAAATAGCTAATTATAAACAAATTTGTTGTTCCTTCTTCATTTAACAGGTTTTTGAATGTGCTCTTGCCAGCATAAGGTATGAACAACACCATGCAACTTGCTGCTTTTTAAGGTAACTGGTTTTTTTTTAAAGAAGTTTGTGTTTTAGACAAGCGATTAGCAACTGCAGACTTATAAAAGCAACTTTTTTTTTTACAATATCTTGAGATTGAGCTTTCTGGCTAGATTACAATAACTCCCTATTCATTCTGTGACTTTTGTATATAGAACGTATGCATTTGATAGGCAGCAATGTTAATTTCAGATAGTTTAGATCAAAACTAGTAATATGTCAATCCCAGAACTTTGAAATGTTATAAAATAAAAAGATCATTGGAAATAAAGGAAATAAAATTAAAAAACTAAACCATGTGATAATGAGAAGCATAAGCTTGCTTGCTTTAGTACAATTTCTGATACCTGGCTTGTATTTGGAAGACTTAGCATAATCAAGGGGGAAAAATGAAAATATCTTTCTTGCCATAAATCGCCTTTTCTTAAACTGTCCTTTAAATCAGAGGTCACCAAGCTTTTTTGGTTGGCGGATTGGAGGGAAAGGGAGGGGGAAGTGATATACACACTCATGCATGCGCGCACACATGGGCCCGCAACTATGCGTGTGATGCAAATGGGGTGGGGCTAGCGCTTGCGTGATATTTGCTAGCCCTGCCCCATTCTTGTGCACAGTGCTGTGTTTCCGCGCCCCAAGGTGTGGCGTTGGGCTGTTTTCTTACCGTGAAGTGTGGCGGGATCCCATTTTCATGCACTGAGGCACAGCGTTGTCCCATTTTCACACTGCGGCAGTGCAGCATCCTGTTTTTGCACCCCACAGTGCAGCAGCATCCCATTTTTGTGCCCCACGGTGCGGGGCATCCTGTTTTTGCACTGTGCAGTGCGGCATCCTTTTTTTGTGCCCCACGGCTAGCATGAGTGTGGGGTGTGTGCACGCACATGTGCCTGCACCGACCAGCCTGTCCCACAGCCCAGTGGCCAGCAGTCCATAGCGCACTACCGGTCCGCGGCCCACAGGTTGGGGACCCCTGCTTTAAATTATGCAGCTTGCAAAACACTGGCAGGCTGATTCTTACCGTATATTCCGGCGTATAAGACAACTTTCGCAAGCGTTAAAATTGGCGCCGAAGTCGGGGGTCGTCTTATACGCTGAGTCGTCTTATACGCCGGAAATACTGGTACTTGCCGGCGTATAAGACGACTTTCTAGGCATGAGACTCAGCGCCGAAGATGGGGGTCGTCTTATACGCCAGGTCGCCTTATACGCCAGCATATACGATGTTTTGAGATGTAGTATAACTGCGGGGAAATAACACTCATCATCCTTACTTTTCACTCCTTCTTTAGAGTTAATATGCCAATGGCTGATTAGAGTCCTTGTGCCCCCACATAACTGTTCTTCTTCTTAAAGGAAAAATGGTGTGTGTAATTTCACTCTTCATTCAAAAAGATCATTTGTTTACACTGATGGCATTTAGTGTGCTTCGTATATGAATTCTCTTTAAGGAAAAGACACTTAGGAAAGTACTCACACCCCTGTCTTATGTTCATTCTGGAAATGAGAAATTCTGGTTGAATAATAATAATGTCAGGTGGTAAAAATTTGGCAACTGGACAGAGGACTGCAACTGGAAAGAAAACGTTACTACTAAACAAAGCTATAAATCAACCTAATTTAACAACCACAGTTGAGACCAGCAATTCAGTAGTTAAGCAAAGTGGTTGTAAGTGCAACCACAGCTATGCTTATGATCTTACTTCAGCTTTGCTTTGTTTTGTAGACCCATAAGGGTCATAAATGCAAGGATTGGTTTCTTGCAAATATGTGGCAGTCACTAAGTGAGTATTACCTGTACTGCATAGAGGAGGGATGTCAAACTGCCAGCCCTCGGGCTGGATGCATCATGCCAAAACTGCGCCCACCCCATTGCCGGCAATGGGAAAAAAGTCGCGATACATCGCAACACGCCACGTGATGTTGCGAGTTTGAGACCCCTGGCATAGAGCATCTCTGTCAGTTTGGTTGCGAGTTATAGAGATTGTAACAGCCAATTTTATTAAAATAATCTGCACTTGCAGTCTTTCCTGGAGAAAAGGGCTATGTCTTAAGAGGAAAAAAATAAAAGGGATAAAAATTTTATTCTGTGCATCTGTTCTAAACGTAATAGATGTTAAGGGATTATAAAAAGGAAAGCAAATCTTTGGCTTCCACCTAGGAGTGATCAGTCATTCTGCCCTTGGATGTTCACAAGACCGTGTCAAACTCAAGCTCTCTTACAGAGCAGATTATACTCTTCAGATCTGTTTAATATTTCATACATATATGGGTTATTTTTGCTTCAAGCCCATAATTAATATATGCATTTAGCTGTAAAGTATCTCAGATATCCTTACATCTAACAGCAACACTGACAAATGCATAATGAGATCATTCTCATTTTAATGTTTACAAAAGATATATACTTTACAAGTATCTAAAACTCTTCACATAGTACTACATATTAATAAACACTTATATTTGAAGCTTCCTGCTTTGTTTAGGCTGGTATACCTATAATAATAATAATAATAATAATAATAATAATAATAATAATAATAATAAGAAGAAGAAGAAGAAGAAGAAGAAGAAGAAGAAGAAGAAGAAGAAGAAGAAGAAGAAGAAGAAGAAGAAGAAGAAGAAGAAGAAGAAGAAGAAGAAGAAGAAGAAGAAGAAGAAGAAGAAGAAGAAGAAGAAGAAGAAGAAGAAGAAGGAAGAGAAGAAGAAGAAGAAGAAGAAGAAGAAGAAGAAGAAGAAAGAAGAAGAGAAGAAGAAGAAGAAAGAAGAAGAAGAGTAAGAAGAAGAGGAAGAAGAAGGTCTGGATAGTGGACGTGGCAGTGCCTGGAGATAGCAGAATAGAAGAGAAAGAACTGGAGAAGATAACAAAATACAAAGACCTACAAATAGAAATAGAAAGACTGTGGCAAAAGCAAGCAAGGGTAGTACAAATAGTCATAGGCTCCTTGGGTGCAATCCCAAAACAACTGGAGCACCACTTGAACACAATTGGCATTGACAAATTCGCTATTAGTCAATTGCCAAAGGCGGCCTTATTAGGAACTGCTTCCATCCTGCGACGATATCTGTAATACCATCAAACATCCACATCTGCCTATCCCAGGTCCTGGGTAAGGACTCGATAGGTAGACAAAATGCCAAATCCAGTCTGAACATCTGGTGACTGTTCGATGATGATTAATAGTAATAATAATAATAATAATAATAATAATAATAATAATACATAATAATAATAATAATAATAAGGACACAAGGGACTAATTCTGGCTGCACAAGACCAAGCCTTAAGGACAAATGTATACAAAGTCAAAATTGAGAAGACAGCAACAGACAGTAAGTGCCGCCTATGCAAAGAAGCTGAAGAAACAGTGGACCACTTGGTAAGCTGTTGCAAGAGGATTGCACAGACTGATTACAAGCAGCGGCATGACAAAGTAGCAACAATGGTGCATTGGAAGATCTGCAAAAAATATCATTTGCCTGTAAGCAAAAACTGGTGGGATCATAAAATAGAGAAAGTCATAGAAAATGATAAAATAAACTGCTCTGGGACTTCAGAATTCAAACAGACAAGCACCTGCAACATAACACCCCAGACTTAACAATTGTCGATAAGAAAGACAAAAAAGTCTGGATAGTGGACGTGGCAGTTCATGGAGATAGCAGAATAGAAGAGAAAGAACTGGAGAAGATAACAAAATACAAAGACCTACAAATAGAAATAGAAGGACTGTGGCAAAAGCAAGCAAGGGTAGTACCAATAGTCATAGGCTCCTTGGGTGCAATCCCAAAACAACTGGAGCACCACTTGACAAATTCGCTATTAGTCAATTGCAAAAGGC